>NC_079172.1:18421735-18479235 GCF_947568905.1 Ostrea edulis
ATGGATATCGCTAATTTCCGCAAAATTACATCACAGCAACACAAGAGCATCGCGCAGGGTCCAGGTTGCTGATCCAATTGATAACATTTTTGTCGCCATTCTTGATGGAAAACCGATCGCTGTAAAAAGAAATCTCTGTTTTTCACGAATAAAAAATATCCATTTTCATGTCAAATGTGTAAAAGATTTTCAAACTGGAAAAACAAAAGTTTGGACAAGCTCGTTTCCCGTTATATATCACAGTTACACCATTCACACCCAATAGAACTGGACATTAAAGAAATTTGAAATTCGCGATGGACCATTAATGCTGGACATTGTCCATTGGCAAGGTCATAAAACATCGTTTGACGCTTTCCCGATAAATCACATGAATCGGCTTATTGCAGGAATTGCGCTTTTGTTTATAACCCCCTTAAATCTAATTAAAACAGTAGCCTTGCGTAGATATATTACACTCATACCCTAGCTGTTATCGGTTGCCCATATCAAAGGTACTGTGGACACATGTGATTTAGAGCAAAAGTCAGTGGAAATAGCATGGAAACCCTATCACAATAAACGAAATGAGTCGACCAAATTAATCTATTTGAGATCAGGTATCAGTTAAGTCGCCGATCAAACAAGTGGGACCGGAATGTAGCCAACAAAACGTTGTTTCTCTTATACCCCTTGGTTTAAAACAAAAAAAACCAGGTCATTTCTCGTCTATTGTATGCAGGAACTGTCACCTGCCACAGCAGAAGAAAAATGAAGCAATCGGGTACAATTACCAAAGTGTGCATACAAGGCTTCTACACAAGGTCCCAAGGTGACTACGAATTATAGAGAACGAGACTTGGAAATCCAAAAGTATTGCTGTACTTCAAAGATTTGCATTTGTATTCTTCCTGTATGAATAACATGCTTTAAGATATGCTTCAAAATTCTACTAAACCGGTTAATTATTTCCCCATCTCGTCATTAAACCAAAAAAAAAAAAAGGGGGAAAAACTTAATCACAACCTGAAATCAGAGAGCAGCAGGAATCAAAGTTAATGTCTTGGGAAACATTGTAAGTTATACGTCAGTTTTTGGAAGTGGCATGGACGGTTTTATTTACTTATACTTGAATTTGTCCAAACGTTTCATGCAAGACTAGCCTCGGCCGGTTTATTTTACACACAGGGAGTTTATCCAGGGTATTCGTGATACATATATTAAAACTCGTAACGGTTGAGAAACTTCAAACTTCAAACACAAGGAAAAAACTTGGGTATTTGTACAGGGGTGTGTTGATTATTCCTCGCTCCAGGTACTCTGCATTAAATCAACGCGCCTGAAAAAAGATTGGCAAAATCATGCGATATAGTATTTTTTAATGGTGACGTTTGTTAGAAGCATTAAAATATATCTGTGATGTCTTGAAAAAGTAATTTGTGAACACGGTAAAATTTATATGCTTACATGTATATGATATATATGACATAGATGTTAAAATATGAAGCAAAAACCGACACACAAATCTGAATTGTATACAAAGTAGTCACATGATCTCAACCTACAAATCAGAAGTCTTTCTTGTGAGAAGGAAAACACCTCCCTATCAGCTACATCATTCAAATATTGGAAGATGCTTATCTAGCAGAGATGTGATTTAAGGTTTTTTTGGGTAGTAACTGAAAACTACGTTAACGATCGGCTGCACACGTTGTACATCCGCCAGCAGAGGCTGATGTGATAGGCATTTTCTGTATATATCTGATCAAGACACGGGGGAAAACAGTATTTGATTAATTAACTATTTCCCTATAGTTTTAATACAGGAGTGCCATTCACTTAATGAGAGAAGTTCTCTCTCCCCACACTAGTTAGTGTGTTGCCGACATCTTGAGACGATATGGTAACATCATATTTTTGTCTATATATGAACATCAATCTGCTTCTTAGGTTTCACGTGGAAATCGGAGGAAGCATTACCAGTCAGCTGTTAAAATTGATGTCCATTTTATGGATGAGACATTCGAGGATTGTAGAACGAATTACATAAATCAAGGGGCATTTGGCAGAGACTTTCACCAGGTGTGGCTAAGGCAGGGTGCTGCGTGGTGCTTATGAAAATTAAAATTTCCATTCTTACTACCCCTAATCAATTCCCGGTCAAACAGGACGTTCGCTGAAAAATGAAATTATGATATGAAAGTTTTTAAAAGGAAATATATTAATGTGTTATAAACGGAGCCAACATAAAAGGCTGCTTCTCCATCTCTTAATAATTTGCTTAATTCTAAACACGTTCCATTTCGGGATTATGAGTCCGTTCGCATTCTTATTCGTTATCTACATAGCGCCACTCGGTGTGTAGGTTGCTAAGTCAGGGAATGCCTACACTGACCGCATTGAGGAATTGGGTGTAATCAGAAAACACATTCCATCTGTAAATTATGTCTAAAAAAGGGAATTCGAGTTTTGTTAGCAGCCATGATTTAGTCCCAGATTCACCTTGGTTTCTGTCCTTTTTGTGTTTTTTATTGGTTCTCTGTTACATAGAATGACACATTAATTTTGTTTCACATCGTGTTTAATTTTCAATACAAGATATATACCGATTTTTGGGAAGGATTCTGCCTGCCTTCATCTTTGTATTTCGGGGATACCATTGGAATATATATCATCGTGTTTTACAAAATGGTAAATGCATTTCAAACCGCAACGGAAAGACACACACTTTTTGTGAACTTCATATATCTCGCCCCGCCATTTGCAACAACTTCGACATTGCATGACCCTTTTTAATGCAATTGACAGAGAAAGACATATTGCTCCTTATTAATATCACAGCAGTTTCTGAAAAATATGACTGCATTGCTCTATGTACCCGAGTTAAGATTTTTTTTAACCGTTGATATTTTTGTGGAAATCAGACATTAAAGATTCAGCGATGTCACATGAAAGAGATAGCGGTATCTTTAACATGAAATTTTAATATTTGTATAAATCATGGACAATCTACCCGGTCCGTTGACTGGCAGGGAAGAAGCCCGTCATCAGCGACACATCAAAACCCATTCTTTGGTATCAATCATTCAGGGGTGAGTTGTAACGACGCTCCGGGGACTTCATCAAAACAAGCTATTCCCGTTCCATAATTATAAACGTATGAAATGAAAATTGTAAACTAATATATTGCTTCTTTTTACTGTCCTCAGTCTCCATCCCCAATCTTCACCCCCCATCCTACTCATCCAGTGAGTTCGGAGGAGACACGTGTTTGGGTTGGTTATTTGGGATTTGTCCCAATAGAAGGACGTCGAGCAAAATCTATATCTCTTTTTCGGTATTTCATGCTTGAACTTTAATTCACATGTGCATGTAGATATGCCTAATTCAACAAAAAATATTGTAATGCATATGTTTGAATTGAAACTGAAGATAAAGAGACTCCTCTCAAACACCTGCATTATAGAGAACCTCTCCTGTTTGAATTTATGTTGGGACACACTATCTTTGAATTCGCAACATTTTTTTTTTATCAAATTTCCTTTTTAGTGTATGTATATAGTGTTTTTTTCTCATACCATGCACCAAGCTTTTTACTTAAAGACGGGATTTATTTGTATTATTTAATCTATTTACATTATTTAATTAATTGCCGATGATGTTGTATAGTGTCATATTTATATCGCTATTATGTCATTTTCTCCTTTACAACTTCTCTCAGCAGGTCTAAGTTAGTATTCAAAGAAATCTGTCTAGATACAATGGCGTATTGTATATAGTGTTTCATGGGGTTGTACTTATTCGGCTCATTAATATTATGTTACTATTTCCTCCATTCACTTTTATCACAATTTTTATTTGTGCTGAAGTAATCAATTTTTCATTCACACAAGATATACAGCGGCAAAATGCCTTTACGAAACGTTTGTTGTAAAAATGTAAAACGTTTGAGCGATCTCGAATAAAGAGTGACATACAATAAACAAGAATAATAGAAATAGAAGATAGATCTCTTATTTAAATATCAAACTGGATATTTACATGTTCGGTGTGTGTATTTGTAACGTTTTTCGTTTGTACGGGATTAATTTACTGGCCTATATATATCCAAGAAGATTAAATTCTTATTATCAACAGGACTTTCGTAGGTTTTAGAAACAAGAACTTAAGAAGATTATCTTATTAATAATGAAATATTGAAGCACAAGCTAAATGCCTTAACGTTTTGAATTTCACAAAGGGGTTTTGAAATATATCACAAAAAAATTAAACGTGTTAATTGTACAATTCAAAGAAAAATCATTCTGGTGTACTGTGTGTGTGTATTGACTTTTCGACTTGTCAGTTCATTTGTTTACCATAAAAACCTTCAGACTGTATATAAAAAATGTGAATAGCTGACCCACTGAATGTAATTCATTGACTGGGATATAGAATGAAACGGTTTGATAGGTATTGATGGTAGTTTATACGCGATTTGAAAAGACAGGCAATCTGGGGTATGTTACTACTATTCACAATGAGAAGTCCACTGTCCCACTAAACGTTTGTGAATTTGTATCATATATTTTCCAGATAAATTGGAAGGATATGACTTCAGATATTTAAGATGAATTTCACTGTTATTTTGGGGAAACTTTTAATGTTCTTTTTGCATTAGAATAAATTGGTTCTGCAATAATTATCTTTAGACTTATTTTTATGATCATTTCAATAAATACTTTAAACTTTATAGACAGTGTTTTAATTCAAACATATTCATTCGGAGGGCAGTCAGGCTTATACTGCTGTAATGGAGTGTATATAGGGTTTCTCCCAAGTCTCAGTTGTTTTAACCTGATTTTCCAGAACAAATTATTCAGGTGGAAACTCGCATATTTTGAATGTTTTTATGAACTTTCAGGGAAATAGTTCGTTCTCTTATCCACCGGCCTTGTTTGTATTTCTACATCAACTGTAGAAATGCAAAATGTCCGGCAGATACTGTAGTGGACCAAAGCTTGCATGTATTGTTTGTCGACAGTTTTGTTTTGGCGACAACCAGACTGTTATTTTACGCGGTAGAATGACCTCAACACACGACTAGAAGGCGTGTTACTGATATTGTATACTTTTTTTAAAAACAGGAATTAGAACAGAAACAATTGCGGTTGAATTTTAAATGCAAAAAATTGTAGTTTTTTGACCAGAACAAACTTATCTGTCTTTAAAGCTTAGTAATAACAACTCGGACAAAGGATGCGATAAAAGTTTTTAAAAAATGATCATGCTTGAATGCGGAAGATCGTTGGGGTGCGCTTAAAACTTTGTACCATGTGGTATAGTTGGACATAGAAAAAGATCTCTCTCTCTCTCTCTCTCTCTCTCTCTCTCTCTCTCTCTCTCTCTCTCTCTGTTCACATTGACCCAGCTCTACAAGTTTGAATATACAACGAAATGGAATCCCTTGTGGTGCTTTTAAAAATCCCTCTTGCATCCCATGTGGTCATCCCCGGTGAGAAGCATTGACTCCCCGTATGGGATTATAGACGCACCAGTAATTTAATTTATTAAAAAGATTGCTCGGACACGTGTTTTTGTCTAGGTATAATGAAAATTAGAGGGAATCCGAGTGCATTTCATATGTGTCCTTGTTGACAGCTTTTCGGGATAATGTAATAGAATCGATCGAGATCGGGATGTTGAAACCACGAACACGACTATTCACTCAAAAAAGGCACATCTTAATCAGCGTCAGATTTCTATCATTCCAGCAATATTTTTTTTCCCTGAAATAATTTTGGTTGCTAATTTCACTATAAGAATACTGATTACTTCAAAATTAATTGGAGTTTAATAAGTCCAAACTCAACATCAAATTCCATTTCTTTGTAAATCTGGCGCTCGATTATCACAATGTGAGTAGGAACCTGTCCCTGTTATCAATGATCGTCATATTTTAAAACTCGTGGTCTTTGCCCTGAAATGCACTGCTTCTGTTGTACCTTAACTCGCGTTGTAAGATATTTTGTTTCAAAGAATACATTCATACCTTTTGAAAAGGACATATAATTAAGAAGGAATAGCAATATCCTGTCCAGGAAGTCATTTTACAAAAGCATTGTGGAATCAAATCAAGCCCAGGAGTATTTATGGAATTGTCATTATTTTCTACCACTATACATGTAGTACTTGGAAAATGAGAGAGAGAGGGGGGGTATGTAGGTGTCAACGATCGTGGGATTAAAATTTTATTCTTTGAACCTCAAATGTTTAAAACAATATGTCATCCGGTACAGACGACGTACAGTGTTAGTGATGACGTACAGTGTTAGTGATGACGTACAGTGTTAGGGATGACGTACACTGTTAGTGATGACGTACAGTGTAAGGGATGGCGTACAGTGTTAGTGACGACGTACAGTGTTAGTGAAGACACGATCTTTAAAAATTACCAGACGCTAACACAATTATTTTTTTTTTACTTGCGCTATTCGTAGCATAGCATTGCATAATGGTAGGGCTCTCTAATTGAAACCCAAACACTTGGAGATATATTGCTCGTTGTCATTATCTTCGCTTTCTTTAGATATTGACATCTTCTGCCGGCGGAGAGACAGTCCGTTTCCCGTCTTCTACAAGTGACTGTAATTAAAGAGCGGTTAAAACAATGATTTTATTGACAGATTAAGGCATCTTACACTGCAATTATCGAGTTAGGCGAAACACCGAGGAATTAGTCAATATTACCAATTATGTCTTTTAACAAGGGGGCGTGTCGCTGCAGAGCCAAGAAAATCGATAGAGTATTCAGAGAAGACGAGGATACCTTCCACAGAATTGAGTTTGATGAGTTCGTCATAAAATGCGGGTTGAAATAAAGACTGTTATTGAAAATACAGTTTTATTGTGGAAAGTAGAGCAATAAATGATTGAATGTAGTCATAAAATTTACAATAAGCAGAAAATTAACAATGGTATATTAACCACAGATACCGGTTGGTTAATTCGTTGCAACTTGATTTTCATTAGCTTGATAATATACAATGTTGGTAAATTTTTCTTTTGCTGAAAATTTACTTGCAATAGGATGAGCTAAAATGAACCAAAGATTCGTGGGAGATTATATCTTTGATATTTTGAAATACAGTCAACACAGAATCTAGATGTAAAACAATAACTCGGGTCAAGTCCAATCACGTGAGCGTACATCCTGGTAAAGTCTCCAGGTTCGGGTTCGTGATACAACCCTATCGTGGCGCCCTAGTACCTCGATCTCGAGTTACAGTGATTCATTGTTGTCATTATCTTCAAGATCTCTTTGGGACGACCTTTGTTTTTGCTCAGTGATATGTGATAAGCTAGTCTTAAAACTAATTGTAGCATTCTTGAGAAATTGTTAGAATAAAGCATTCACAATAAGTTTTTGTTCTCTTCCAACCATGTGCAATGAGCTTTAGTCAGGTTTTGGTGACTGTGTGTGTTGATTTTCATCACCTCTTTAGAGGTCTTCTACTTTTTATAACATTCCCTACATTTCGCTGGTCTTGACTAAGGATTGTTGATGTAACCAACACATCTCAATACACTATGCACTGTCCATTAGAAAACTAAACAATACGTATATTTAATTCAAGATTTGAAGAAAACACTTAAATTCTCTCTCTCTCTCTCTCTCTCTCTCTCTCTCTCTCTCTCTCTCTCTCTTATTCATTGGGGGGGGATGTCACATATCACTGGTTTTATGTTGAAAGATAAGTTTAAGCTTTAAATCATTACAGATTAAATATTTTATATTCCGAAAGCCATAGCATTGGTTAAAGATATATACACGAGATTGTATGTACATGTATTTCCTTTTTGGGGTTCGTTAAAGAGAAGACCCACGAAAACGTTGTGTACTTCTGCACTTGCTTGCGCACATCGTGTAGGGAAATGACAGAACCATAGGCATAATTTCAGCTCAGCAAAACGGAATGTTATCTCACGAAATTTGTTTCTTTAAAAAAAATTGACACAGTCATCTTACTGGGAAGTATATTTCAGTTTGTGTACGATAGATGAACATACATGATAGTATACTATCATTAGTAATCTTTATGTCTATAAGTTGTATTTGCTTTTTTTAACTCATAAACAACAATAGAGAACCCCCTCCTCATCAAATGAAGAGAAGATTATAGCGAATACAATTTCATTTCTTGCAGGTTATGATAAAAATAAAAATGGAAAGAGACAGAATCAAATTAGTGGCGAGTAAAACTGGGCATCCAGACACAAAATTGACACTTTCTAGATATACACATGCACGTACACTTCAAGGTTTACCCCACTTATTTATTTTACCAACCTAATTTGGATACAATGTTCATAGATCTGGAAAACCATCACGCCATTCTTCCGTGGAAGAACACCAACTCAGGCTCGGTGTTGCGGCGTGACTTTTATTACCAAGAGGCTGGTTAGTGTCTTCTTTGATCTGCTCCAAAACACCGTATCATTCGTGTTTTAGAAGTTAGTAAACTCTAATAACGCTTAATGATTTAGCTTCAAAAGAACTGCACCTGCATCATAGTATCCGAAACGATATTGATAATAATCCGGATCAGTGACCATGCGTCCACTACCGATACGGGCTACCAGTGATATCAGCATATTTTGTTTCTTGTGTGATTTATAAGTAATATTTTTGTGGATCGAGAATTTAATGCAAAATTTGACTAATGCATAAAAATATTAATATTTTATGAAATATTGCTACGGGCTAAACTACAATTACTTGAGATGTACGCTTAATGTTATCTAAGAGGCTTTAATGTCCCTACTTTTTTAGGTTGGGAGCGGTGAATGCCATTTCTTTAATTTACTTGTATACATGTCAGTTACTTTGAAAACATAATTTATTTATTGCAGTTACTACTGCAGTACTCTAAATGCATATATTAGTTCTTCTTGGACACGATACCCGTGCACTTCAGAAGGACAACAACTTATTGAAAATAAACTTTGTTTAGCTTCGAGTTGGCACTCTGCGAGTCTATTGCGTCAAGTGGTTAGCTTTACACGTTCGTTTTATCTATATTTACAATATATTGGAGTAAAGATTACCGTGTGACGAAACACTTAAACTTTGTGATTTACATCTACGGCTAACAAAAGATACAGATTCGCCATATTGACTTCTGATAATGAGAGCCGTTAGGGCCATTCAAATCTCTCCATCACCATAGACCAAGCTTGTCAGATAGAACAATTAAAGACCACATTTGCTAATATTGCAAAGTAAGAGCACATTAGCATTAATGGAACAATGACTAAATAAAATGTGATAGCTTATACGCTGAGCAGGTATCTACTTTGCCCCGTATTTGATCGCGTATTTGAGAATGCAAATATGTTGACATACAACTATTTTACGGCAATCAAAAGTGGATCTGGTTAGAGTGGTGCCATCAATCGTTCTTTTATTTCCGGTGACAAATATCGGTTTTGGTCAGACGGTTCCTCCGCTCTCGTCACTTGATATCCCCCCACGCTTTAAAATTATATTCATTATGTACAGTATGTGGAATATTTCAACTAATTTAGATGCTTTTTTTTTTTTGGCACACAAAATGTCCGTCAAAACGAGACGCATCGAATCAGCGGCTAGTGGCTTGGAGAAGTACAATTAAGAAAATTGTGCTTTGACAAATCTATCATCGATATTAGCACTAATAGGATGAAACGAGAAGTATCATTAATATTTGTCTAATATCCATGTCTGTGATTTATAGCGAACACTAGAATGTTTTCACAGCGTTTATTTTCCCCATCTATTTGAATTAAATGAGGTATCTTAATTATACAAAGTGTTTTAAGGCATCAAACGTTTCCCTAAAACTGCCTATCTTGTTTCAAAGAGTGAAAACTAGTTTCATTATACCAACCATTCAACTTATGGATCATTAAGTTTTTACAAATAAAGCAATGGTATTTTTTTTGCATTAGTGTGCATTAATATATATGGTTGATAACTGAAATGCAACACTAATTCTCCATGACGAACAGGTTGAATAGGAAGGGGGAATGTGTGTATATGATTTTGAATTGCACATCTGCTCTCAAATGTACCAGAAAACTTCACAAATATACATCGATATCGCTTTATTCATATTTCTGTTTATTTTCGTGTACATTTCCGGTTCATTAGATCCGCCTATACTGATTATTGATCCGCCTATACTGGTTATTGATCAGCTCAACTATTCCTGATTCTTGTTTACAGTCACGTAATGAATATCCATGATTTCCGTTCATACCGTGTCACACACAACAAATTGATGTAGACTGTTCCACGGGCAAAATTAAAGGATCCTTTTTTATACATGCACATACTATATATTTACATTAACTTCCAGTGCCCGTGGACTGTTCCACGTTTCTTGTACATATTCATTATAAAACAACCCGCGGTCCAATTCCTTACAAAACTCAAATAATGCTTCCATTACATCAGAAAGGAATATAAAATATGTCAATCAATATCTCAAAAGACTTTTCTTTGTACATTTTAAAACCGATTTATCGTTTATGTTATGGAGAATTGTTACGTAATTTTGACATGCATAAAGGTTACTGCCCCTTTCTTTTGCTCGGCTATCGTTTCAACGTTGACAATCTCTGATACAGATGCTTGCTAATATTTTATACACATTAAATTTTGAATATGAAATTTGAAATATGATAAGACTTTAAAATACGCGACTCTTAAACACGTTCTAAATTGAGCAATAAATAATGAATCTTGTTAAGGTTGTTTATCAATTTTTACAAAACAAGGTTAGATTTCTTGCCAGAACCCAGGATTTTCTTCGATCACTTGTTAAAACAAAAACCAGGGGAGATAACACACATTCCACTAAATCAAATCTTTATCAGACAGTAAATTTCAGAGATTTAAACCACAGCCAAATGCACTTTCTCCTTTCCTACCCGCGGTGTAGGCAATATACAGTCATTTATTTAAAAGGGAAAAGCAATATGAACGAGATTGCATCTTTAACTGATATCTGCTTGGATTTGCTTTGCTTCGGTTTGACGAGGAACTTCAATATGTTTTCTAAATTCTTAATTTGTACTGTACCACATTTATCTCAGTTTGATGGAATAAATCAAAATCTTAGTCATTTTAATTTAGTAAAAACACTGAACATTTACGTTGAGGGATTATTGGACCAGACGGTAGTCTCTGTTTTATATTACTGGTGATAAAATACCCATTCCTCAAGTTTGATTGAAATTGTGTACTTCAGAAATAATTTATAAGATTAAGATTGTTACTGGGATTCGATGTTATGTGCAAAAATATTGATATAGAAAAATCAGGATGAAATATTTGGAGAAAAGGTATTCGATTTATGGAAGAATGGCTTCTATGTTCCATGCACTGCCTTGATTTATTCCTGATTTCCATATGTTTCTATATTTTGTTTTCTAATTTTAGATTTATTCGTATATATCATGCTTCAGAAAGACAGACAAAAGTAACAGCGATCTCGAGCATTTTAAGTGCATATATACATATTTTCTAGTAAAACGTGAAGAATACGACAAAATTCACACATTTTCTCTCATATGTTATTTTTCCATCGTTGAGGGTGATTGACAGATCTTCCATCTTCTTCTTTAGAATACGAAAATTTTCAAGTGGCACTAACCCCTCATTACAATGGAGGTCATCCCCAGGGGTCACACGACGGGAATGGTAAAATTTACGCCCTTTAGGAGTGGAGGGTAAACCGCGATCTCGGCCAACAAAGGACATTTTGACGAGCTGCCCGACCTCCTTCGCCAAATTTTATCGAAAACATTTGATTTATTGTGTAAATGGAATTACGGTGTCTATGCAAAATGAAGCAGTTTGTGTGTTTAAGACGCTGCACAAGTGTTAGGTCTTACCCGCAGACGATAGACGGGTTATTGAGAATGGGGTAACTTGTTGCGTGGATACGCTCGCGAGGTCCTCGCCAGTGGTAAATCCCTATATCCTATAGTTAATACATCTTATGAGTCACAGTAGATAGAAATTTATGTATGATTCAAATATAAGAAAACACATGTCATTTTAAATTCAGGCTCGCACAAATTGTCCAGGTGTCTCTGAAACAATAAAGTTTAGGAGATGAAAGATTATGGGCATACTTATCTTTATGAAATGCGAGTTTGAAATATTTTCATTATCATTTTATCCCATCGGATTTCTACACTTAATAACAAATTCTTTCCTTAAAGAGGAGTATGTATTTTTGCAACGATGCGAAGTAAATTTATATCTTATAAAAGCTGCAGATTTTCACAAATTAGCAATTGATGGTGAAGAAGAGGAGGACGTTTAGTGTTAGAAAAAAGGACTGGGGTGGGTGTTAAAATGCTAGATGTTAGTGCTGATATGGAAGAAAGGATGAAGGAGTTCCTCTTGAATCCGCGAGTTCATAGACTGTATGTACACGAAGACATCCGAAGCCTTTATAGACATCAAACGAGTGAAAAATGATAATGGTTCTGAGCCCGATCTTATAAATAATTTACATAGTCCTGCTTGTAGCTACAAAAACCTGGAAGTCTAAATCCGCGGCAAAATCTCCGCCAATTATATTGTGATCCTCTTACGGGTCCCTAATGTAATTCATATCCCCATCAATTAGAAGCGGGGCCGCTACAGTCTTTGTACTTGTATGGAGTTCTCTTTCAGTGCCGTGTGAAAGAACGGGAGATTAAAACTATTGTCCGGCCCAACAGCAAGCGGATTAGAGGAGCTTTTGGGGTTCTTTTAGAGATTAGAACAGTGTGACACGGTGCTCTTACACATTGAATAATTTAGTTTAATTGATACACAAGACTGGTCATTATTTTGAACATTCCAGCATCAATGCACGTGCGTGTATACTTTTGATATCTGTTGTCAACTTTATAAGAAATTTCGGGTTACCTTTATTATTACTAGTATTCATTAAACACTATGTTTGATGATGAAGCAGTTTTTGATCATTGTAAAGTTGAGCTTTTTAAAACGACAACGACTGTTGACTCAGAATGCGAAAACGACAGTTCGACTCTGTCCCCGAAACAATTCTTAGCAAATTCGGGTTTGGAAGTTTTCGTTATCTGTTGTTCAATTTCATATTTAGAAGGAAAAAAATCGAATGTAAATAATTATTATTTATGAATTTACAAATAAACTATATTTTTCAACCTAAGATGTAGAGAATTCCATTGTGATACTAAACGATTTCAAAAGTGACAGCGAAAAGATAGTACATGCTATTCTGTTTCATTATCACTGACAGTTTTAGATCAGACCAACGCTATACTGATAAAGCAAGAGCGAACGATTAAACTACACTAAGCAAATGGTATACATTTTGATGTTTGCAATATATGCACATTTAATAGCGTTATACCTATACCAATATGCCATATAACTCCTAGATGTAATTATATATTTAGAACGGATTTCAAGTTACCGAACAGCCATACTCCATATACCTCCATAAGCAAGACTATTGCATAAAATAATGGGGGATAACATTACACCAGAAAAAAAGTCTTTGATATGAGAGAAATTTGTTATTTAGAAAAATATATTTGAAAAAGTTTTGAAGATCAGAAACTAAATCAATGATAAGTACGCCAAGCATAAACCTACATTGAATTGTCTAACCAGCTATCGACAAAATGACCCAGTGCCCGATGTCCATGTAAAGACATAGGGTAAGTGATCATTTTATATATATATATATATATGTGTGTGTGTGTGTGTGTGTGTGTGTGTGTGTGTGTGTGTGTGTGTGTGTGCGTTTTGCCAGAATTGTGAGTCTTGATATAATCTGTGGTGAGTCTTACCTTGCATACAGGGGTTAAAATTTGATATGTTGTTGTGGTTTCAGTTAAAAAATGAAACTGAAAATGTATTCTCCAGGTAAAATATCGTCTTCGAAATTACCAACTTATTTTGAATAAATCCAGACAGGATGTTTAACTCTGTATTTAACTTTTACAAATTTGCTTCTTAACCTCGTAGATATATCGATTATAATCAGGACGTGCGTAGCGTGTTTAGCTGGTCCCTATAAAGTCGATAATTCGGATTTGCAGAACTAGTGCATGCTTATATATATATGTACATCTTTAACTATATTTATTTTGGAGAGTCACTGGATCAATTATGTTTGAACTGAAGTTTATTTGGGAGATAAAAGTCTAACACAAAAATCAGTACGATGTAGCATTATATATTCTTTTCTTTCTGATATGAATTTAATGAACTTTTCTATCTACATAACATTGAACTCCATTAATTTTATACTAATTCAACGATTTGAGAGAGAGAGAGAGAGAGAGAGAGAGAGAGAGAGAGAGAGAGAGAGAGAGGTGTAAACTATAATTCATTTTGTATAGACTTTAATACTTTGAGTTTACCAGAGATATACTTTGATTTCCCTAGATTTTACTATAGCAAAAAACTGAGATATTTTTACTTTACTCTATAGCAAAAACTGATATTTTGATTTTAGTAAAAGAAAAACTTTAATGTTTTAATTTTTTTTTATAGAAAAAACTTTTATTTTACTACAGCAAAACTTTATTAATTTGATTTTACTAATGCGGTAATTTGATTTCACTATATTTTATTATAGCAAGAACTTTGATATATGTACTTTGAATTTACTACTCCAAACATTTTAATATTTTTATTTTACTATAGCAAAAACTTGGAAACATTGAATAACTAAAGTATAAGAGCTTTCATTTACCACTGTAAATTATAGTAGTTTTCAAGCTAATTACAATCCAAAAGATGTTTTAGTTATTGACACGCAAGTACTCATCCGATGGTACTCACTAGCTAAGTACTTATTGATATACGTCATGTGTACCATCCCTGAAAAGGCGCGCGAATACATTTTCATGAATACTAGGGATTAATGGTCCTTAAATATTTAATTATTATTTTCATCAAGTTGTCAATAAATAGTTTTTTGAGTTATTTCCAATAAATCTTCAGCGACAATGTGTGATGGGTGATTTTGACAGGAAAAATCCCCGTACTGTTCATTCTGTGCCATCATCCCTCGTAACATATATGAAAGAAGGCTTTAAAAAGAAATTTGAAGTGTAAAATTTTCTAAATCATCATTTTTATTCATGTGCTCTGTATGCGTCAATCGTTCGTGAATCTTAATGGGTCGTTAAAAGACCAGAAAAGCCGACAAATACCGCTAGGACATTAATATACCATTTAGTTATAGTCATTATTTATTTAAAGAAGAAGAGAAATATCTCATTTTTAATTAGACCAAGGTCTGCTTAAACCATATTGACTTATTTGACATAGGCATTAAAAAAATGAACTTTTTAAAAAAGAATCTTGTTTGAAAATTTGCAGAACAGCTAAATAGTATAGCACTTTCCATAAAAAAAATGTTCGTATTTTCTTCTTTAAATCATTTCAGTTTAATTAAAAAAATCCTTGGCTATCAAAATTCTCCTCATTGCGTGCAAATAATTTGTTATAATAATTATAATTTCACAGATTATCTTTGGCGTCAGGCAATTTGGCACACCCGAAGTGTGGAAACTTTTAGTTTGCAAGACAACAATTTTTTTTTATCAACTCTCGACATAAATCAGACCGGAATTTCTGAAGTTTTTTGACATCACTATTGAAAACTGGTCCAATTTGATTGACAATATTTTGTTCATCTTGATAAGACCTAATGATAATTACATAACTGAGTTATTTTGATGTCATAAATTCTTAATTGGCCTATTTAGATAGGGTGTTTATTTTCTGTGTGGGATTTTCCCTTGTCTGGAAGAAAACGATCCTCGATAGTTTTAATATTTTAATAATTTGTCCGTTTTCTATGTCAGAAATTTTAGATACTTCCCCCCCCCCCCCCCCCCCAATTTCTTGCCTTGAAACAATTATGAATTCGACCTTAAGAGACCCCCCAATAAAATTCCTCGATGCTTCCAATTTGTTTTTACATGTACTTTCTTTCTTTCTTTCACCCTTACTCTCGAAATGGTATCTAAAAATGTTGCATAAAAAGTGATAATTAAAAGATAAGCTACTGTAATATCTTCAAGCTATTTGCATTATACCTGTGATAGGTATTTGCATTATACCTGTGATAGATATTTGCATCATACCTGTGATAGGTATTTGCATTATACCTGTGATAGGTATTTGTGCAGATGTTGTACAGGTTAACTGCTTAGAAAGGGATGAAAAACTTTTAGAAAATAGAGTTATACAAACTGAAGCCAGGAGAGGGATCCTGGTTAAAGCTATACACTTCATCTCCGTCTGCACTTTATCATGCGTTAGACTGGCACCTTTTGTGCACTGGAAGAAAGATTCATGAATTAATACTGTTACTGAAAATACCCATGGTTCAGTGTGACTGGTATAAGTGTCCAAAATACCACAGTATTTCAAACACATTTTCCTTCAACTATAAAAGGGTTTTCAGAGGAATTATCTACAATAAAAGTGTGAAAAATGCATCATAAGTACCAGTATCTAAAATTCTCTGAAATGATTATTTATGTAACATTAGAAACATACACTGTATGCTTTATACATGAAATAATGCCGTGGTGATTCACAGATACGAAACCATGCAAGCAATCTCAACGTACACTTGGTTTAGTGATCGTATCATGAATAACTTATTGAAATGCGTGCGAGTGAAATATTCTCGAAGGGAAGCGATGTTTTAATAATCAAGCTTTTTGGAGTGTCCTAAATATGTTAAACAAAGAAATTATCTTATATCCATGTTGTTAAAAATGTACAACCTGGTATAATTCGTTAAGTGATTTTGTAATCTTGAATGAATTTAAAGATCCATCCTGATTTCAATGAATTGGCTTCATCATCTTTCATGTTGTTAATAATTATCATTATAACATGTTCAATCATTGATTGAACACGATTTTATGCTCTCCATCCCTTCTCTATCACATCTGATTTCATGTGAACACATTTTATTGTATCAGTGGAATATATTGGGATGAACCATGAAGTGCATTTTCAGTATAACTGAATCTACCAGATTTTTATACAATAAAATGTGGGGGTTTTATGCAACAATCAGTACACCATTGGCCCATAAGACAGCATGGATTTTATCAAGTCTTAAAAATCAAACCAAGACTTGAAGATCATGATAATTGTCTCCAATGAATTTAATAGATTTCAAAGATACAGAGAACCACATAATCTGCATACGATCACCATGGTGATATCATTTACAAATATCTAGTGTTTAGTATCTACACGTACAAATCTATCTATCTAAATCTATCTCTATCATTTACCTATCTATCTATCTATCTATCTATCATCTCTCTCTCTCTCTCTCTCTCTCTCTCTCTCTCTCTCTCTCTCTCTCTCTCTCTCTCTCTCTCTTTCTTCTGAATGTACAGAATAGGAACATTTAAATATGTTTTTAAAATGTAATTTTGCAATTACATTCGTTTATGAAAAAATAATTCAGCTGATGTTTTGATAAAAATGTATGCAACCTAAAAAAAATTCAACTTTATTTTTGACCAAAATTAGGGCAACCATGCCCGACTATCGATAGTTGGTATAATTGATTTTTATAGTTTGAAAATAATGGATAAAGTAAATAATTATCCCATATAGTATAATTTGAAGGAAAAAAAATAATTTTAACATGCTAGAGATGATAACGATCGCATATAAATCTGCTTTGAGATTTCTGGTCTATTTCTTTGTTGACGGTGGGTTATATCAATTTCAGTAAATAAGGCCAATAAAGTACATTATGCTTCTTGATAAAATAAGTGTTTGAAGGGTGTTTTTTAAACAGACAATTCAGGACATTTATATGTGTATTTAAGTTTTCGGTAAGTTGTTCTAAAATTTAATAGTTGAAGAAAGGGAAATTTTTCGAATACGAGATCTTTATCTACAGAATTTAATTATGAAGATAGCAATATCAATTCATGATATTTTCTTCTGTTGTACAAAAGGGTGTCAAATAACTCGTGATTTAATGCAGAACAAAATGAATCTATCAAGCCCACTATGTACATCACATTTACCAATCTATATACCAGTAACCGAAACTGGCGTAATCTACATCTTCTCTAAGAATCCATAATGTATTCTAAACAGTTATCTCAAACAAAATCAATATCGGGCTAATTAATTTAAATTTGGTAGTGTTTTAAAACTCACTTTGAATTTTGCAACCTAGAATTTATGAGTTATGGTTGATTCAAGCAAAAATGTATGTTGAAAACTTTTCTGTGAGAAATTAAGAATAAATGTTCTCAGATATCAGGATATATTATATTTCAACAGCATTTTCGCTCCAGCTTTCGAAAATTTGAAAGGTGTTTTGGGATGTTGGGATACCCTTGTTGAAATAAAGAACAAAGAATAAATACATTAAAAAATATAAAATATGATGGAAACCGATGAAAACTAATTATAATCATCTGTAATTTTCAGATGAATATTTTATGTTAATTCTGTTTACACATGTTGTCTTGCCTTAAAAGACATCGATTTATGAAGCTGTAATTGGAAACGAACCTTTTCTTCAAAATGGAAAGACCAATGGAATAAAATTGGGTTTATTTTCGTGTTTTCTCATCTAACATAGTATATTTTAATGGCCAGATTCCAATGTTCATCATGTACCGCACTTTGTACAAGTCCTTTACAAGTACCCCGTGCTGTCAATGACCATCAACTGTCAAGTCCATCACAACATGTCAACTGTCCAGATAAATCTGTCTCATCGGTCCTCGTTACTTTCGCATACACAGGTCAATGAAATATAAGTCATATCATTGGAATAAAGCCCTAAACCATAGTACATGTATATATATATTGTACTTTTTATGCCTCTTGACCCCGCGTGACCTTTATATAACTTCCGGTTTGGTGTATTTTATCCGATGCGTTTTCTTGATGCAGACAATGTGTTATCTTCGTAACTGTATTTGATTACTAACTGTATATCAGATTTTTACACAAACTACTTGAAAGCCATTCCCCAAACCTTACTACAGGTAATCTAAATGTAAGCAGTGTAAGTCGAGCTAAACTGTGTTATGATCATATGTACGACATGCTCTACAGTCGGTATTGTGCGACTACCCCCCACCCCCCACCCATCTCTCCACGGAGTGACCAACAAATAACATTCTTGGATTAGACAAATACAAGGATGACAAAAAAATCATTCAAAAAGGGATGTTTTATTTAATGAATGTCTTTAAATCAATGTTTGATTTCACACGACAAGAAATGTAAATCATCAACAACAACAAAAACCCGTATCCTTAAAGGGACGTAGACATGATTTGAGCTGAAAATTTCCAAATTATAGTTTTCCGTTTTTAATGTTTAGAATGCGTAACTAAGGTATTTCTAATGGTCAACAAAAATTTGAATGTCAGTTGTCAAGGAACATGGGAGATACAGAGCTTATAATTCTTTGTTACGTAAATAAGGCTCGTGTGCCATGTTTTTATTTACATAGGTTAAATATACTAGTAAAAGTTTCGTTTAAAGCGGATTTTTTTTTCAATTTACAAGTTAATTTTGAACACAATTAAATAGTTTCAAGTGTTTGGCACATCTCATTTTGTTTTAAACATGCTATTTTCTATTAAACCATCGACATGTAAACAAAAACATGACACGAGTCTTGTTTACATAACTAAGAATTGTGAATGTTGTATCTCATTTGTAACTCAAAAACTGATATAAAATTTTGGTTGACCATTACAAATACTTTAGTTAAGCATTGTAAAAAATAAAAATGGAAAAATTAAATTTGAAAATTGTCAGCTCAAATCTGACATGTCTACACTTAAGTCAACAAGTCGACAATTCTAGGTGAGATTCAGGGTATATGGTTGGGATCTAGGGTTAGGAATTAGGGTAAGGATGTGAGATAAGGGCTTGTAAGTTTAAGATTTAGGGTTCAATATTAAGTTAAGGGGTATGGTCCACCCGTCTCTTAATTTGTTGCTCACCTCCTTTCAATGATAAATAAAATAGATCAATTAATCAGTATGATTACTAAATGTTGCTATATCTATATTAATTAATTAGTATGATTACTAAATGTTGCTATATCTATATTAATTAATTAGTATGATTACTAAATGTTGCTATATCTATATTAATTAATTAGTATGATTACTAAATGTTGCTATATCTATATTAATTAATTAGTATTATTACTAAATGTTGCTATATCTATATTAATTAATTAGTATGATTACTAAGTGTTGCTATATCTATATTGATGCAAAGTACGAATATTACTGATATGAGATATTTTCATATTTCTTTCATAATGTGACCATCCCATTCTAGTTGACTTCGCTAATGACGTCAGCATCATTGCAGATGGCAATGTCACAGAATATAGCAGTGGGGCAGATGCGGTTCGATTTAGGCTTACACGCTGAATACAACAAAAAAAAAAAAAAAAAAAAAAACGACAGGGAAAAGTTATCAACATGATATAGAAAAAAATATTTGAATTTGGTTGTTATGCATTCTGGCTTAATCAAACGTGAAGTCGGTTTGGATTTCAAAAGGTCTTTGTTACATCATTAACGCTTCACGAAAAATACTCGTCATTTATAAGGTGTGTTTTTTCATTATTTTTTGGAGGCGACGTCATATTAATAAACAGAATAAGACCTATAGTAAAATTTGGATTTCATGCTTTATAGCAACGCACAATGGTTTTACGTATAACGTAATGCTAAATATAAAGGTCCTCAGTTTAGTCAATGTGAAACCGCCAGACATAATATCAACAGATGTCATTAACAAAGGGTGTGCTTTTGTTAGAACAAAACTAGCTCTAATTTCTTAACCGCAATTATAATGTAATGACAATGCTACGTTACAGGGCAATTTGAGAAATAAGCACTATTGCATGACAACTTGAGCACATTTGGTAGGAATCGGCATAATTTACAGACATGGTTCGAATGACAGAGTATACACGTGTCTTATTATTTCATTATTTTGAATATATAATTTATTAATGAGTACTGTTTTATTCATGAAGTTAATTACCAATATACTGACCCAACATATGTACAGTGAAGGCCGAGGAGTATTACCGAAATAACGAAATTCGTTACACAAAAATCATTATACTTTTCCCCCAACCTTCAGCAAAAACAACAGTTTTGGGGGGTAAAATAGTCCAAATATATTTTTGTTTTCTATGTCAATAATTCTTTGCAGAATGGAAATAAATGTTATTTTTGAATTAATTGAACCAACACCTTCCTACTCAAATGAACACGAGGACGACCACTCACCTCCGGATTGCTATTCGATAAATCAAACGCACCCGGTGACACTAAATACCCTCGGTGCAGTGATCGCTGCTTCCATGACTCCTTTGTTATTGTTCTCATCTCAATATTTAATCCCATAATCTAAAATGAAACTTATTATCCGGCAAAAATAATTATTTTTCATTTGAAATGCAAAACATTTCCAGCCGATAACTTCTGGGGATGTGAGGTATCCACGGACCCTGAAAACTTTATTATTCTCTGCGATTTTTGATTGATCGTCATTCCTTGTAGATTTCTTTTAATGTTGACTGATGAATCCATTTGTAACTTACATGAGTATCACATACAATATACAATAATGTATTTTGTTATGTACCGTGATTTTGGGGTTATATTATGATACAGTTTGAACATTATAAAACAATGAACATTCTATAACACATACTTATGTGGTGTTGCTCGACTCATATGTTGCTCACCATTTTCTTAAACCCAAACGACGTGTACCCTACAGCGCATATAGAGTGTATATTGTAACATTAGAGGTTGACATACATATGGAGTGTATATTGTAACATTAGAGATTGACATACATATGGAGTGTATATTGTAACATTAGAGGTTGACATACATATGGAGTGTATAATATTGTAACATTAGAGATTGACATACATATGGAGTGTATATTGTAACATTAGAGGTTGACATACATATAGAGTGTATATTGTAACATTAGAGATTGACATACATATGGAGTGTATATTGTAACATTAGAGGTTGACATACATATGGAGTGTATAATATTGTAACATTAGAGATTGACATACATATAGAGTGTATATTGTAACATTAGAGGTTGACATACATATGGAGTGTATATTGTAACATTAGAGATTGACATACATATGGAGTGTTTATTGTAACATTAGAGATTGACATACATATGGAGTGTATATTGTAACATTAGATCTTGACATACATATGGAGTGTATAATATTGTAACATTAGAGGTTGACATACATATGGAGTGTATATTGTAACATTACAGGCTGACATACATATGGAGTGTATATTGTAACATTAGATCTTGACATACATATGGAGTGTATATTGTAACATTAGAGATTGACATACATATGGAGTGTATAATATTGTACATTAGAGATTGACATACATATGGAGTGTATATTGTAACATTAGAGGTTGACATACATATGGAGCGTATAATATTGTAACATTAGAGATTGACATACATATGGAGTGTATAATATTGTAACATTAGAGGTTGACATACATATGGAGTGTATATTGTAACATTAGAGGTTGACATACATATGGAGTGTATATTGTAACATTACAGGCTGACATACATATGGAGTGTATATTGTAACATTAGATCTTGACATACATATGGAGTGTATATTGTAACATTAGAGATTGACATACATATGGAGTGTATAATATTGTACATTAGAGATTGACATACATATGGAGTGTATATTGTAACATTAGAGGTTGACATACATATGGAGTGTATAATAGTGTAACATTAGAGATTGACATACATATGGAGTGTATAATATTGTAACATTAGAGGTTGACATACATATGGAGTGTATAATATTGTACATTAGAGATTGACATACATATGGAGTGTATAATAGTGTAACATTAGAGGTTGACATACATATGGAGTGTATAATATTGTACATTAGAGGTTGACATACATATGGAGTGTATAATAGTGTAACATTAGAGGTTGACATACATATGGAGTGTATAATATTGTACATTAGAGGTTGACATACATATGGAGTGTATAATATTGTAACATTAGAGGTTGACATACATATGGAGTGTATAATATTGTAACATTAGAGGCTGACATACATATGGAGTGTATATTGTAACATTAGAGGTTGACATACATATGGAGTGTATATTGTAACATTAGAGATTGACATACATATGGAGTGTATAATATTGTAACATCAGAGGTTGACATACATATGGAGTGTATATTGTAACATTAGAGGTTGACATACATATGGAGTGTATATTGTAACATTAGAGATTGACATACATATGGAGTGTATAATATTGTAACATCAGAGGTTGACATACATATGGAGTGTATATTGTAACATTAGAGGTTGACATACATATGGAGTGTATATTGTAACATTAGAGGTTGACATACATATGGAGTGTATATTGTAACATTAGAGATTGACATACATATGGAGTGTATAATATTGTAACATCAGAGGTTGACATACATATGGAGTGTATATTGTAACATTAGAGATTGACATACATATGGAGTGTTTATTGTAACATTAGAGGCTGACATACATATGGAGTGTATATTGTAACATTAGAGGTTGACATACATATGGAGTGTATATTGTAACATTAGAGGTTGACATACATATAGAGTGTATATTGTAACATTAGAGGTTGACATACATATGGAGTGTATAGTGTAACATCAGAGGTTGACATACATATGGAGTGTTTATTGTAACATTAGAGGTTGACATACATATGGAGTGTATAATAGTGTAACATCAGAGGTTGACATACATATGGAGTGTATATTGTAACATTAGAGGCTGACATACATATGGAGTGTATATTGTAACATTAGAGGTTGACATACATATGGAGTGTTTATTGTAACATTAGAGGCTGACATACATATGGAGTGTATATTGTAACATTAGAGGTTGACATACATATGGAGTGTATATTGTAACATTAGAGGCTGACATACATATGGAGTGTTTATTGTAACATTAGAGGCTGACATACATATGGAGTGTATAATAGTGTAACATTAGAGATTGACATACATATGGAGTGTTTATTGTAACATTAGAGGCTGACATACATATGGAGTGTATATTGTAACATTAGAGGCTGACATACATATGGAGTGTATATTGTAACATTAGAGATTGACATACATATGGAGTGTATAATATTGTAACATTAGAGATTGACATACATATGGAGTGTATATTGTAACATTAGAGGTTGACATACATATGGAGTGTATATTGTAACATTAGAGGTTGACATACATATGGAGTGTATAATAGTGTAACATCAGAGGTTGACATACATATGGAGTGTATAATATTGTAACATTAGAGGCTGACATACATATGGAGTGTATAATAGTGTAACATCAGAGGTTGACATACATATGGAGTGTATAATAGTGTAACATCAGAGGTTGACATACATATGGAGTGTATAATATTGTAACATTAGAGCTTGACATACATATGGAGCGTATATTGTAACATTAGAGGTTGACATACATATGGAGTGCATATTGTAACATTAGAGGTTGAAATACATATGGAGCGTATAATATTGTAACATCAGAGGCTGACATACATATGGAGTGTATAATATTGTAACATTAGAGATTGACATACATATGGAGTGTATAATATTGTAACATTAGAGATTGACATACATATGGAGTGTATATTGTAACATTAGAGCTTGACATACATATAGAGTGTATAATATTGTAACATTAGAGATTGACATACATATGGAGTGTATATTGTAACATTAGAGATTGACATACATATGGAGTGTATATTGTAACATTAGAGGTTTACATACATATGGAGTGTATATTGTAACATTAGAAGTTGACATACATATGGAGTGTATAATATTGTAACATTAGAGGTTGACATACATATGGAGTGTATAATAGTGTAACATTAGAGATTGACATACATATGGAGTGTATAATAGTGTAACATTAGAGGCTGACATACATATGGAGTGTATATTGTAACATTAGAGGTTTACATACATATGGAGTGTATATTGTAACATTAGAGATTGACATACATATGGAGTGTATATTGTAACATTAGAAGTTGACATACATATGGAGTGTATAATAGTGTAACATTAGAGGTTGACATACATATGGAGTGTATAATAGTGTAACATTAGAGATTGACATACATATGGAGTGTATATTGTAACATTAGAGGTTGACATACATATGGAGTGTATATTGTAACATTAGAGATTGACATACATATGGAGTGTATAATAGTGTAACATTAGATCTTGACATACATATGGAGTGTATATTGTAACATTAGAGGTTGACATACATATGGAGTGTATATTGTAACATTAGATCTTGACATACATATGGAGTGTATATTGTAACATTAGAGCTTGACATACATATGGAGTGTATATTGTAACATTAGAGGTTGACATACATATGGAGTGTATATTGTAACATTAGAGGCTGACATACATATGGAGTGTATATTGTAACATTAGAGGTTGACATACATATGGAGTGTATATTGTAACATTAGAGGTTGACATACATATGGAGTGTATATTGTAACATTAGAGATTGACATACATATGGAGTGTATAATATTGTAACATTAGAGATTGACATACATATGGAGTGTATATTGTAACATTAGATCTTGACATACATATGGAGTGTATATTGTAACATTAGAGCTTGACATACATATGGAGTGTATATTGTAACATTAGAGGTTGACATACATATGGAGTGTATATTGTAACATTAGAGGCTGACATACATATGGAGTGTATATTGTAACATTAGAGGTTGACATACATATGGAGTGTATATTGTAACATTAGAGGTTGACATAACATTAGAGATTGACATACATATGGAGTGTATATTGTAACATTAGAGGTTGACATACATATGGAGTGTATATTGTAACATTAGAGATTGACATACATATAGAGTGTATATTGTAACATTAGAGATTGACATACATATGGAGTGTATATTGTAACATTAGAGATTGACATACATATGGAGTGTATATTGTAACATTAGAGGTTGACATACATATGGAGTGTATATTGTAACATTAGAGGTTGACATACATATGGAGTGTATAATATTGTAACATTAGAGATTGACATACATATGGAGTGTATAATATTGTAACATTAGAGATTGACATACATATGGAGTGTATATTGTAACATTAGAGATTGACATACATATGGAGTGTATAATATTGTAACATTAGAGGTTGACATACATATGGAGTGTATATTGTAACATTAGAGATTGACATACATATGGAGTGTATAATATTGTAACATTAGAGATTGACATACATATGGAGTGTATATTGTAACATTAGAGATTGACATACATATGGAGTGTATAATATTGTAACATCAGAGGTTGACATACATATGGAGTGTATAATAGTGTAACATTAGAGATTGACATACATATGGAGTGTATAATATTGTAACATTAGAGCTTGACATACATATGGAGTGTATATTGTAACATTAGAGGTTGACATACATATAGAGTGTATATTGTAACATTAGAGATTGACATACATATAGAGTGTATATTGTAACATTAGAGATTGACATACATATGGAGTGTATATTGTAACATTAGAGGCTGACATACATATGGAGTGTATATTGTAACATTAGAGGTTGACATACATATGGAGTGTATATTGTAACATTAGAGGTTGACATACATATGGAGTGTATAATAGTGTAACATTAGAGCTTGACATACATATGGAGTGTATATTGTAACATTAGAGGTTGTTCTTATTAGTGTTCTATAGGATAAGTGCATCTGTTATTGAAAAAATGCTGTATCAGCTTGTAAATATCTGACGCCTAATTTGCACTTAATGATTTCATCGCTCTTGGTACTGATTCTATACCATTTGTATGTTAAAATATGTGTTTTGATATGTCGTTAAGATCATACTATTCTATTTGTATGTTAAGATGTCCTTGAGATCATAGTATTCTATTTGTATGTTAAGATGTCCTTGAGATCATAGTATTCTATTTGTATGTTAAGATGTCCTTGAGATCATAGTATTCCAGTTTTAGAATTGTCGTGAATATCATACATACAGTTAATAAATTTTCATGAGACGCCAGTCGTAGAACTGATGGTAATGACATGATGTTTAGAATTATTTTGAGTAGAATGAATAATCCTGTGTGTGTGGAACCACAGGTGCTTGGTTCAGGACCCCCCCCCCCCCCCCTCCGAATAAGCTACATTCGGGGTATGCAAGACGTTGTTGACATGTGTTAGAAATATTTTCAACCCCCCCCCCCCCAAATCAACTCATGTAGCTTATTCCTGAACCCAAGCACCTGTGTGTGGAACATAAAAATTGGTTTTAACAGAAAACATCTGCACCATTGATAACAACTGCACAGTATCTCGTACAGTTATTGACATTATTAGGTCAATGCGATGCTTCAGCTACCCTCACGGTACAATATTCACCTCGTGCCCCCCCCCCCCCCCCCCCCCCCCCCCCCCGGACTCGGTGAACATTGTACTCCTCAGGTATATAAAGCATCATATGCACGGTGACGAATCACGTGACTTTGGCATGATCTAATCCGGTAAAATGGGGACGAAAGTCGACACAATGGAAAATTCAAACGAGTAAGTAACACTTAATTCAAAATCGAATTGTCACATAACTTATATCAACATTTGAAGGATTTTCTCAGGAACAAATCTATCCTAAAATGGTTGTTCTACGAGCGATAGAAGCAGAAAACATTGACAGTTTTTTGTTTTCAGTCAAAAACTTTCCGACCGCCATAAAACTGTGTTAATATTCTCTGCTTCTATCGCACATAGAACTACCATTTTATTATAGATTTATTCGTTTGAATTTTCCCTTGTGTTGACTTTCGTCGTTATTTTTTCGGGTAATAGGTCATGACATATTAAGTCATATGATTCGCCACCGTGATGTCGATTCCCCCCCCCCCCCCCCAAACTTCCGCCAGAGGTCGTTTGAACACACACCGACTGTGAATGAAGACGCAAATGACTATGGGTAGTGTGAAGTTTTTTTAAATCATATGATTGAATAATTTAATGATTCAAACCTTAATTATCTTCAATTCATTCGAAACTTTCAACAAAAGTTGATGACAACGGGATTGGAGATGAGTTGAAAATAATGACCAATCGCATCAATTTTTAAATTCCCAATGATTTTGGCCTGATGGAGAAATCAAATTCTATATTCACCTCGATGGTGAGTGTCATGTTCTTTTTAGCTCTCCAGAACCTCTGGGCCAATTTCAACCAAACTTGTCACAAAGCATCCTTGGGTGAAGGGGATTCAAGTTTGTTCAAATGAAAGACCTTGTCTTCTTCAAAGGGGAGATAATCACAAAAATGCAAATATAGGGTGGGGTCTTTTAAAAATCGTCTTCTCAAGAACTGCTGGGCCACGGAAGTATGAATTTACATGAAAGCTTCCTGACATACTGCAGATTAAAGTTTTTAAAAATCATGCCCCCGGGGGTAGGATGGGGCCACAATAGGGGATCGAAGTTTTACAAACAAATATATAGGGAAAATCTTTACAAGTCTTCTTCTCAAGAACCACTGGACCAGAAAAGCCGATATTTAAACGAAAGTTTCCTGACATAGTACATATTAAAATTTCCAAAAATCATGCCCTCCGTTGCCCCTGGGGTTTGTTGAGGCCACAATAAGGATCAAAGTTTTACATGCGAATATATATGGAAAATCTGTAGATATGGGCCAAGATGACTCAGGTGAGCGACGTGGCCCATGGGCCTCTTGTTTCTAGTGTGTTGGATTGCAACCAATCGGAGAACTTGAAATTATTCGATCAAATGATAATGTAGGTTTTTACTATTGTACGCAGTGCATTATTTACATGACTGTTGTAAGCAATTTCAAATACAATGTAAATGTAGGTTGTTACTATTGTACGCAGTGCAGTATTTACATGATTGTTTTAAGTGATTTTAATTACAGTGTAAATGAACAAGAAATTCGTGTCTTTGGCACTCATTACGTCCACATGGCTAATTTCTGGATCCACCCCTGAAATGTAAAAATTCTTTTGTCAGGACCGAAAGAATGCGTCTGGTATGGTAGATGATTACGTTAGGTATTTGGTAAAGACAATATATATCTTATAATTTCTTCTCCCAATCGGAAGAAATACGAAAATAACGTAGTCCCCAGTGAAAAGCAGTAACCTAGAAATTTATCGAACAAAATATATAAAACACTATCTACATGTATATCTTTCTTATTTCCTGAAATCATTTTCTCCATTCCGTTTAGATAGATGGATAGATAGATAGATACATGTAGATAGATAGTTAGGGAGAGAGAGAGAGAGAGAAAGAGAGAGAGAGAGAGAGAAAGAGAGAGAGAGAGAGATACAGAGAGAGAGAGAGAGAGATTTAAAAAATATAAAAAGAAAACACAGAAATCCTCCGTAAAGCTTTAGCGCTTTCATTACATCTTCAGAAGCTTTACAAAAAAAATATATTTTATACATTTATACCACCCTCCTCTTTAGTTTTGGAATTATATGATATGCATGAAATATAACGATATATTGTTAACTAAAAGTTTTTCTGCGTTAACAGTTTTACTTGACACCAAATATCTCATAGCCACTCTCTGAGGAGACGCTTGTGGTCTCTGAAATAACAGCGGCGGGGAAAAACGAAAAATGGAGAAAACAGGAAGCAAAACTGCTGGGGACAGGTTAATTAGCCTCCTCCTGGCGCTGAACGCGGAAGACGCTGGCGGAGCGGAAATTAGCAGACGACAGAATGGGCACCTGATTCTGACAAAAAGAAATCGAAGAACTCTTACTCTTTATGAAATGTTTCCGTATTCTAACATAAGTGTTTTGAATATTTTTTTTTTCAACAAGAAATGGATTGACATTATCTTCCTTGATTGTCATATTAGCCAAAAAAGGTAGAACAATTTTCACTGATAATATCTCTGTATCAATAATAATGATCTGATTCGGAGAAAAAATAAATAAATGGAAAACCAGTAAACATTCCCAGATTTTTGTCATACTGTGGGATCAGAGAAATGAACACCAATATTCGGGAAGAAATTATGAACAAATTCAGATATTAAAGAATATTTTGAATTTCACATCAGAAAGTCAAATGATAAAGTAAATTATCCCCTCTACAAACGAAAAATATGGGACCTCTTTCTGGCAGTGTAAAGAAAAAAACACGGGTGTTGGTTTTTTTTCCCGAACCCCCTGTGCGTTTTGACAGAGTTATGATTTTGAAAAATCGATCTGCCATTCTAGTGTTATTGTCAAATATAATCAGAAAAACAACAAATAGTGAGACTCTATTCCAGGTCGTTGTACTTTATTTCAGACACTTGTCATCAAGAACTGAATATATTATAAATCATAAATCGTGAATATTTTTAGTTTTTCACATCATGGAATATGAACATGATGGAGGCGCTTGGTAGTTTGTGCAACAAGACTTTGTAATAAATGTGATTTAAATGAAATTGATGATGAATTCCACTATATTTTAATTGCAAGTATCTGATTGATGTAAGAAAACAATGTTTATCACCGAAACAAATACGTTTCAAAAATATCACTACATTTAAAAATATAATGAATTCAAACAAGTAATCTTTTCTAGGAAAATTATGTTCCTTTATAAGAAATATTAATAAACTATGCTCCCTGAACTACTCGAATCTAAAACTGCATACGTTGCCATTCTCCATACTCACGCATGCCTTAAGAAATAAATTCAGTACATTGATAATCGGCGAAGACGCTCATGGAGAAATTAGTACCCCCATGCTTTCGTTGTTTTATACCCGTTCTACAAACTATAGCCATATACAAAATTTATTTACATTCATCAATATTTTGCCGGTATGAATATTTGCTATTTCATTGTTTTCATTCTCGATGAAGTTACTCAAAAGTGTCCTTTCAACCTGGCATAAATGACCATACTTACTAGTCTATAAATATAGGTATATGTCTAGATTGTATCTCAACATGAAAGACGGCTTGCAAAACTTCCCTTTTTTCTGTCTTCGTACACAGCAAACTCATGACGCTCATTACGAGGTAAAGAATGTGCTAATATGATATCCAAAAGATTAATAATTGCACGATGGTTTCCAATGTCAAAAGTAGTAATTACAGAAAACTTTGTTTATATAAACCTAATTCATGTGTCAGAAAAGTTTGGTAAGCCCGTCCGATGAGTCGTATTACATAAGCTTTGCTGACCTTAGTGGGAAGTCAGAAAATATAATTCCTAGTTCGTACTGTAAATTTGATGAAAAGTCAATGAACCATGAAATCATTTACTGACTAACTGCTCAGATGATCATATATCTCACAGAATGAGGAGGTTATTGGTTTCATTTAAATTTCACAGTTCCTCGGTAAAGAGATGAGGAATTTTTTTTCCTGTTTTGCTATTATTATGGATAAAAAAGAAATCAGAATGATAAATTGCTGCCTTAACAGCAGATTAAGAGGCAATGGAAGCATTATGAACATTCAATTTTATCTTCAAAGATAAATATCTTAATGGTGATTCGGGTCGAGAATAGCGTCATAGCTTCTACATCATCGACAATGTATGCCAACACCTTGCTCTTGACCTATATATACCTGTATAAACTTCATATTTTGGCCCTGCTCATATTTAGACTTCTGTATAACTCCTCTTCATAAATCAGACTGTCTTTCTCCATTCAGATTTCCATAGACGATTTCAAAAAGCATAAAGTTGAAGCAACTATATGAAGTTGAATGGCAATATGCGACTAGACCACACCAGGAACAGTGAAAAATATTTTACATCAGTGTACATTATTTTTTTCTCTTGCGATCACGTGGACTAATTGCGACACAAACGATTAGAATATAAACAATCTCGTGAAAAGCAGCATAACTAAAGCAAAGTGTATATTTCATATAATTTCTTCGGGTACATTTTGTTTAATTTACATTTCATAGATTCCTGATGCGTAGTAGTCTGTTAATACTTATTGACTGAGGAGATTGTGGATTTTTGTATCATACAGCATGAACAAGGATTGGAAACGCATAAATATGCATGCAGCTGTGTTTTCACAGTAGTCCAAAATCGTGTCAGTAACTGCAGTAAACATAGCCTGAAATTTATACACGTGTACATGTACCCACGAACTCAGTACTGTGTGACAATCACGTGGTATAAATTTCTGGACAGTTTCTAGTCTGTTGTACGTGTTATAGGTAGGCTATTTTGGGGAATAATGGTGTACTTTTATCTAGAATATTCTGAACTTGTAGGTTTGCGCAGTAACTTGCGCAGGTCTTATACAACAACTGTATAAACGTTGAAATTTGAGTGCAATAATGTAAAATTCAATGCCTAGTAGACACATTTTTATCATATATATATTATATAATTTTTATACGACTTCCATATTCAGTAGCGAGCATCCTTGAATTCATGTAGAACAAATATGAAATATTAATACAGACCTGCAATAACTGAGGGAACATTATTAATACATTAAATGATGTAGTCAGTTTCGTTGTTCATTTGTCAATGTTTGATATAGTAATAATTTTGAAACCAAAAAAAAAAAAAAACTCCAGAGAAGAAAAGAAAATACAAACACGCGAACGGCAAGAACAAAGCACCACACTTATTAAAAGGTAATACGGAAAGGGAGACGGAGGGCAATAATTCTTGTGTAACACTGACTGTTCAAAGAATGGAGAAATTCTCAAAATCAAACCTTGATAGATTTGTCTCCATAATTAAAAAAAGAACTATCTAGAAATGAATGAGGTGGTGATTGGATCCGCCCACACACTCCTTCTATATTTGTTTGTTGTTTGCGTCCCATTGGAGAATTTTTCAGCACTAGACTCCACCAGTTGTAGGTGAAGTGCCAGTAATTCAGACCTATGTACGGCGCTCGAGGTCGTAGCAGTGAGGTTTCTTTATTGTGCCCCCGCCAACCTCGACATGAGGCCTCCGTTTTAATAATGAATAAGATCACGTCTACAGAAAATTAGTTGTAGGCCAAAACATAGATTATCATCCAAAGTCTGTGTTCCTACAGAAATTTACAACGTCCAATGGGAAATTATTTTATTTTAAAGAAATTCCCTTTCGGAGAAATATAAATCATACAGGATTTCAACACCATTCTAGAGGGGTTTTAGATCTTCCCTGTAAGGGTTTTAAAATTGAAAATCTGTTGAGATTTAAATCCTTTCCCCTGAAATCCCAAAGGAAATTGAACAAACCGCCTATAGACCTGGCGGAGAAATGAGTAGCATACGATGAAATTAAAAGTGTTGCATGGTGCAGTGTATCAAACAGGACTTCACTCTCATGTAAATTCGCAATATTATGGGTTCATAGTTGAAAAACTGTATTAATTTCCACCTAATGTAATTTGATTTAATCAATAACCACAGTACAGAGGCTGCTGATATAGTATGTCAAACTGATACGGCACGTGTATACACACCTTTGACTGATACGGCACGTGTATACACACCTTTGACTGATACGGCACGTGTATACACACCTTTGATTGATACGGCACGTGTATACACACCTTTGCAAAGACATACCGGTGCATAGATGTATTTATCAACCTCAGAAAATCACACATTTTCATTAAACAGCATGACAAAAATACATTGAACCTGGTTAAAATGACAAAATTTCAATTTTAACAGTTTCGAAAAACCGCTACTTTACAAACAAATCTATCTGAATTAATGATTTAGTAATATTCATAGCATTAATGATCTAGTAATATTCATAACATTAATGATTTAGTAATAGTCATAGTATTAATGATCTAGTAATAGTCATAGTATTAATGATTTAGTAATATTCATAGTATTAATGATCTAGTAATAGTCATAGCATTAATGATCTAGTAATAGTCATAGCATTAATGATCTAGTAATAGTCATAACATTAATGATCTAGTAATAGTCATAGCATTAATGATTTAGTAATAGTCATAACATTAATGATTTAGTAATAGTCATAACATTAATGATCTAGTAATAGTCATAGTATTAATGATCTAGTAATAGTCATAGCATTAATGATCTAGTAATATTCATAGCATTAATGATCTAGTAATAGTCATAGTATTAATGATTTAGTAATATTCATAGCATTAATGATTTAGTAATAGTCATAACATTAATGATCTAGTAATATTCATAGCATTAATGATCTAGTAATATTCATAGCATTAATGATCTAGTAATAGTCATAGCATTAATGATCTAGTAATAGTCATAGTATTAATGATCTAGTAATAGTCATAGCATTAATGATTTAGTAATAGTCATAACATTAATGATTTAGTAATAGTCATAGTATTAATGATTTAGTAATATTCATAGCATTGATGATCTAGTAATAGTCATAGCATTAATGATCTAGTAATAGTCATAGTATTAATGATTTAGTAATATTCATAGTATTAATGATCTAGTAATAGTCATAGCATTAATGATCTAGTAATAGTCATAGTATTAATGATTTAGTAATATTCATAACATTAATGATTTAGTAATAGTCATAGTATTAATGATTTAGCAATAGTCATAGCATTGATGATCTAGTAATAGTCATAGCATTAATGATCTAGTAATAGTCATAGTATTAATGATTTAGTAATATTCATAGTATTAATGATCTAGTAATAGTCATAGCATTAATGATCTAGTAATAGTCATAGTATTAATGATTTAGTAATATTCATAACATTAATGATCTAGTAATAGTCATAGTATTAATGATTTAGTAATATTCATAGCATTGATGATCTAGTAATAGTCATAGCATTAATGATCTAGTAATAGTCATAGTATTAATGATTTAGTAATATTCATAACATTAATGATCTAGTAATAGTCATAGCATTAATGATCTAGTAATAGTGATAGCATTAATGATTTAGTAATAGTCATAGTATTAATGATTTAGTAATAGTCATAGTATTAATGATTTAGTAATAGTCATAGCATTAATGATCTAGTAATAGTCAAAACATGGTAGTATTAAAATAGTCATTTAGTTGATTGGTCTATCAGTAGTCAGAGAATTGGTCTAGTGATAGTCAAACCATTAATTGGCCTAGTAATAGTGGTAGAATTAATTGCCATAGTAATAGAACATTAATTGATTGGCTTTGTAATGCATAAAGTCAGCATTTCGCAAATTCTATGGTCGTTATAACAATCAAGTTTGCTAACGCAACCTATCAATGGGTCAAATGCTGTATGACGTATTTCATACCGATTGTTAGGCCGTTCTTGGCAAACTGATTTTAACTATCAGATTACTCCTTTTGCCTGATCAAGACATAGGATTCTTCACCTTTATAGGAGTTATGAGATTGATCACTGTTCGTTATCTTCACCTTCATAGGAGTTATGAAATAGATCACTGTTCGTTATCTTCACCTTTATAGCAGTTATGAGATAGATCACTGTTCGTTATCTTCACCTTTATAGGAGTTATGAAATAGATCACTGTTCGTTATCCTCACCTTTATAGGAGTTATGAGATAGATCACTGTTCGTTATCTTCACCTTTATAGGAGTTATGAGATAGATCACTGTTGGTTATCTTCACCTTTATAGGAGTTATGATATAGATCACTGTTCGTTATCTTCACCGTTATAGGAGTTATGAGATAGATCACTGTTCGTTATCTTCACCTTTATAGGAGTTATGAGATTGATCACTGTTGGTTATCTTCACCTATATAGGAGTTATGAGATTGATCACTGTTCGTTATCTTCACCTTTCATTGATGTCATAGATCTAATGGCTGTCCTTTCAGGAGTAGGACGGAACAGACACAACGTCTGGTAATTGCGTGGTCCCTGTTGAATTTGAACTTTTAAGATCGAGATCAAATACAAGGGTAACTCTTAATTCTGAGGTTAAAAGTCAAAGCTACAAATAAATTCATATCCATTAGGCCTAAATATCAGTATAGTTCAAGCAATAAGACTTTTCATGAAATATGTATGTCCCTGTGAACTCGAAATAAAATACAACTCAGAGTCGTCCACTTCTGCTTCATACTTAGATATTTTATTGAAAGTAGACTTTAACGGCAAACTGACAACTCAACTGTATGACAAACGGGATGATTTCAGCTTCTCCATCACTTTCCATATTTATATATATATAGCAATATTCCATTATCACCTGCATATGGTGTTTATATCTCTCAAATGATTCTATACGCAAGAGCTTGTTCTGCGTATGGTCAGTTTTTAAAGCTCTTACAAAAGACAAAAAGTCTTATAGGAGAAGGATAGGATGTTTAGTCCTACCAGAATTGTCTCGTGGGAGAAAATATGATAGGATATTTTTATAGAATGTCAAAAGACTGACAAATTATGATTAGATTCAGAGATGTACAACGCCAATGTGTGATGTTTTGTATACACTTTATGATTTTTCTCCTGGTTGATAATGATGGAATTTTGTTAAGTCCTACCCAATATGATATTTCAGAAATAATTATTAAATGTTTTGAAAAAGTTTTTGAAACAACTTCCATCTGTATTGTCTAACAGTATACCTAACAGTACGATGTTCACGACTTTAAACTTCCGGAAGTGGCTTGACATTGAAAGAAAAGATGGGATACTGTTTCTGTTTTCCTTTTGCAAACTGTACATAACACTTCATTCTTTTCTATTGATAAGAGAGAGAGGATAGTGCTTTTATACTCTCTCTCTCTCTCTCTCTCTCTCTCTCTCTCTCTCTATATATATATATATATATATTTGTTGCATATGCAATATTTTGAGTGTAATGAGAATTAAATGATTAAGTACAATATGTTTTCAAATGTTGAATATTTAAACCATAGCATTTAAAGATTTCTTTTGAAAATGAAATATTCTGTCTTTATTCTAAATCAAGTAATATGATTTGCATTGGAAGTTTTAGAAATACTTTCAATTTAGTTCATACTAGTTTAAGTTGATTTATATAAAATGTAACAAACTATATTTATTTTACTACAGTGAATAGTGCTTTGCAGAGCTGAACTTTCTCAACATATACATATTCTGAATATAAAATCGACCATTTAATATATCCGTACATGTATAGGACAATACATTGCACGTGTACATTAAATTGTCAATTGCGAAATGATATATAGTCAAGCAAACTGAATGTAGAGTTGTACGCTTAACATATCCTAATATATAGGGTGGTCCGATATACTAATCAGTAAACTCGACATGTCACTCACGTCATAATGTAATGAACCACACTAAAGATAGGGTATCCATGCTGGTTCTGGAGTGTAAATGTGTCCAATAGGATTCTAACTCGCTAAAATTTTGTCATTGCCTATATCTGGTTAACGATACCTCGCTGGTCACGTGATTCAAGACAAGATGTTGAATGTCCAATGAACTTTCATATTGACCTACTATTTTTATTAGTATTGACCAAAGACCTGGGTTTTGTTTTTTTTTTGGTTTTTTTTTTTTGTAGACATGATTGTATTTATCAGATGATTGGTTGTTATCTCATAGTCTACTTGAGGACAAAAATATTGAAACAACTTTTTGCAAACGCAATGGAAATTCTAAAAAGTTTTACAACCACCTTTTCCTTAAATAACCGACATTACTGTTACGTGTGACATGGTGTTATTAAATCATGAATTTCATATTCCTTAAATCATATTTTCTTCTACAGAAACTCTAAATAGCTAATTAAATATTTGTCCATTCTCGTGAAATTTATACATGTTTGTACTGAATAAACTAAACTAAGATTTGGATAAAGAAATCGATTTTTGTCATTAACGATCTACTTAAGTAATAAACAATGATAATTTTCTACTTTTACAAGTTTTCATATAAAGGACTTGTCCTGAAATAGTGCTCATTTAATACAATTTACATTGTATGTGTGATTTCTGGAGCTTTATTGTGAATAAAATATAGATGGTGAATAAAATTGATGGATATCTTACAAACATTTTTAACAGCTGTCACAGAACAAGGCGAGAAAAGTTTGAGCGGATGTGCTGGCGGTGCTGAATTGAAAATTGATTTAAAATATTTAGATAAGAAATCATATACGTACTTTTACAATAAACCTGTATTGCTATCGATACGTTTTACGTTTCTCTTTACGTCATATTTAGAGCGCCACGTTTTATTACGTATTGCATTAGCTGGAAGATTCCGTTGGTTATTTTACGTCCTATCGAGAATTTTTCACTCATATAGAGACGCGACAAGTTGTAGGTGAAGTACCACACTTTGGACCTATGCTTAGCGCTTGCGGTCGTAGCAATGAGGGTTCTTTAACGTACCAACGCCTGAGGCGACACGGGTTCTCCGTGTTTAAGTTCATATCCGAAAGATCCGTGATTCTCACTTCTAAATGCCGAGCGTTTGGCGAAGGAGCAATCACTACCTATCTTTGCCTCTTAGGTTTGACGCGTCCATGACACGAGCGGGGCTGGAACTCACTGACCTCCCAGTTATGAAGCGAACGCTCTACCACTGAGCTACCGCAATTGGTTCATTAGCTGGAGGACCATCATCTGATACGCATTTATCAAATCACGTGTGCAAGACGAAACACACCATATAATACACTTGTAAGTATTGTACTATAGGATACTATCCTACTATATGTTTTAGGGTACCAATAGGGTGTATCATATATAACCGGTCTATCCCAGGGGATCAAATATAGGCATTTTCCTCAGGTGAAATTGACAGGAGACGCGTACAGTCGTGTGATGCAATGTTCAGAACAATTTATTTCCGGTTCCACTTTTGTGCAATTCGTCACTGAATTCAACCAAAAAAAGTAGTCCATAATGTTTTACTTGCAAGACCCAGTCGTTAATGAATTTAAACTCATTTTATTCAACGATACAAGTCAAGGAGGAATATTGACCCAAAGTCCATATGAATATTTCTTTTTGTTAAACACAAAGAGAAAATCTATACCGTAGTGGCTTGTAAAATTGGAAAACGTCAAGAAATATTACATTTTTTCCCGAGAACGGCAAATTACTCGACAATAGTTTTTAAGATAATTACGAGGTCAAGTTGCAGTGTGGGTTATTCTAGTACATGCGTGTCAAAACATTCACAGTGACATTGCATGTCACAAAATATGTCGATTTCATATTAAACAGAACTCGGGTTACCCTGATCCCTGTGGTGCCTTACCTTGCACTTGCTGTTAATTCTCAGAGACCTAAACATTCAGCAAAAAAGATAAATATCAAGATTCACATGCAATTCATGTTATTGTTCTCTCGTGCTCATACCATTGGTAGATATGTAAAACGTCCAAATTCTACCATGACATTTGATGGTAGATAAATCTTATGTTAATGCACTGAACAAACCTCATGGATACTCGAATGTGCAATATTTCAAAATTAACCCGAATAAAATCACCAAAATATCATCCTCTTATTCTAATATAATATTCACATGTTTTAAGGTTACATGAATTCATCCAACTGGCAGATCTAGTTGCAACCCTACCCACAGTGACCCCCTTTAATTAAGTTTTTAATAGGTCATTTCTCTCTCTCTCTCTCTCTCTCTCTCTCTCTCTCTCTCTCTCTCATTCTGCAGAAAAATGAACAATTATAATACTACCAGATAATTTCAATAGTTCAGTTTATTCTCTCAAACCATTAATGAAACATGAAACGCAACATTAGTATCTTACTAAGTTGAAATCAAACAAGAATCGTTAGAAATACAGTTCATGCTGTTTCAACACTTGAACAACGAGAAACAAACGTCTGCTACCAATGTCGTCTGCTCCCTAAAGGAACTCCCAGCTCTCTCCAATCTGAAGCGGCGACCAAAACAAGATTATTCCTTAATTGGCGGGACTTAATGAAATCAAACCAGGATAAAAACCCCTGAAATATAATTTTGCGTGACGATAATCAGCCATAGAGTGAGTTATCGGCGACCCATATCGGCGCTGCTGTGTCTTTATTTGTTTCTTTGTCGTAATTTGAGCTCTATTCATTTCGAATTTAAAGATAATTTATAGAACAAATCTAGTGAGGTCTTTTTTTCTCGAGGAGCAGCAAAAGATGCATTTCTATTTCTGACAATCATAGGAGATAGAGAGAGAGAGAGAGAGAGAGAGAGAGAGAGAGAGAGTCCAAATTTGCAAAAGAATATTTTAGAGAGGAAATATGAAAACAATTACTAACTAATTTACACTGGTACTTTGTGTTATAATTGTCTACGTTTTTATCAATACTACTTTTTTTTTTCACTTTTAAACAATTTTTGTTCAATAATAACATATGACCAACTATTTGTATTTGTTCCTATCGATTGGTTGCAAATGTTAAGATTCACGTAATTACCAGTATGTTTAAAGTTGGATGAAACGCAGCTCTTTTAAGATGGAAAAATTAAGATTTTTTTTTATATTATTATTATTCTTTATAACTGTGGTTTCTTCTATTCATGAAGACGCAATTTATGCGATTTTAGCATTAGATTTTCGTATCTATTTTCTCGTTAGTTAACGCCTCCCAATAACATCATATAAGTTTTTGCAAAAATCGGAAATTAGTTATTCTTCGTGCATGAGAACAATATATTCTTAAAGGGATTTTATCAACTGGGTACAATAAAACATCTAGTAAACTATTTAATACTAAAAACTTTATATTTTCTATAGATGATAAATTACTTATATTTAAAACAAAAGTTGTCAAGGGCAATAACTCTTATGCTGATAGCTTTCTCTATCGTATGTCTATTATACAATGATTTCTCTGATGTCATAGTCACACACACACACACACACACACACACACACACACATATATATATATATATATATATATATATATATATATATATGCAAGGTGAAGATAACGAACAGTGATCAATCTCATAACTCCTACAAACAATACTAAATAGATAGTTGGGCAAACACGGACCCCTGGACACACCAGAGGTGGGATCAGGTGCCTAGGAGGAGTAAGCATCCCCTGTTGACCGGTCACACCCGCCGTGAGCCCCATATCCTGATCAGGTAAACGGAGTTATCCGCAGTCAAAATCAGTGTGCCAAGAATATATAGTTGAAACTTAAAATTAAACGTTTTTCATTTAAATCAGTTTTAAGTACTTTTGTTAGCTGTTAAACGAAAACGTGCAATTTTCTTATCTTGGTCTTATCTTGGTATAGGTATACACGTGTAGTTCACTGCCTGTGTCGTATGCAGGTACATGTAGTTTTTCTACTTTCAACCCGTAATATTGCAAAGTCACACGCGTTATTTTGATATTGTTATCTTAATGTTGAAGGCAAAAGGTATCCACATCCTGATTCAGCTAACTCTCTGACGATTTTTTAACTATTAGTTCGTTGTTTCTTTCTTCTTTGCTTGATGCTTCCCATCCTTGTTGTTGCTACTGACGTAATTTCGATAAAGAAGAGAGTTGAATTATTCCTGCTTTCTCTTGATTATCTTCAAAACGTTTCCTTCAATGCAATCATCCGAATCGATCTGCACAGTCCAGTGACAGTCTTAAGTAGATCCGTTCTGTGAGCTACACTTACGTGTACTCCCTAGTGAGATGTTGTGTGTGTACAGTCTTGTCTTACGTGTACTCCCTAGTGAGATATTGTATGTATACAGTCCTGTCTTACGTGTACTCCCTAGTGAGATATTGTGTGTGTACAGTCCTGTCTTACGTGTACTCCCTAGTGAGATATTGTATGTATACAGTCCTGTCTTACGTGTACTCCCTAGTGAGATATTGTATGTGTACAGTCCTGTCTTACGTGTACTCCCTAGTGAGATATTGTATGTGTACAGTCCTGTCTTACGTGTACTCCCTAGTGAGATATTGTATGTATACAGTCCTGTCTTACGTGTACTCCCTAGTGAGATATTGTGTGTGTACAGTCCTGTCTTACATGTACTCCCTAGTGAGATGTTGTATGTGTACAGTCCTGTCTCACGTGTACTATCTGATGAGATATTGTCTGTGTACAGTCCTGTCTTACGTGTACTATCTGATGAGATATTGTGTGTGTACAGTCCTGTCTCACGTGTACTATCTGATGAGATATTGTATGTGTACAGTCCTGTCTCACGTGTACTATCTGATGAGATATTGTATGTGTACAGTCCCGTCTTACGTGTGTCTATGATGAGATGCTGTACGTCTTAGATGAAACAAACTTCTTAAAGTTTTAAATGTATTTTTCTGTTTTAATGTTTTTCATCAATTTGCTTGAATAAAAAGAGACCAACTTAAAAGATGAACTGAATCATAAATGCATGTACAGGTAGTGATTTGGTCATCGTTTGGTAATCAAAATTAAATTTGTTTAGTAGTAGACAGTTCATGGAAAGCATTGATCTTAAAAATAGCTCCTTACTTACCCTCTTCGGTTATCCTTGGGGTCTGTCGGTGCTCTAGGACTTCTTCGTCTTATTACTATCACATTAATTACATATATATAACATTCTCCAATCAACGTCTTCCAGTAGAACAACGTTCATCGAAATCAAAGAATCCCGTTTTTCATGTTTGTAAGGCATCCAAATTGGCGACAAATACCACACCGGGGGTATTTACTTGAAGGTAAATAACTATTAGCTTTGTGAAAAGACTTTTTGAATGATGTATATTGGTTTGAACTGAATATATTGAAATTTAGCAGTTTAGTGTACACCACTTCTGCTACACAACTGAGAAACTATGTATGTTTAAAACAAAAACAATGAGTTTAGTTTGCTCTTGTGAGCTTTGAAATTTGTATATGTCCGTATTCTTAATTTTTCTATAATCTGAGCGAGCAAATGAATTTATTCATGAGCCCACACAACAGCCTCATCACCCCACCCCGTGTGTCATATACATATATTTCCCTGTCTGTGTCATATACATATAGTTCACTGCCTGTGTCATATACATATACATACAGTTCACTGCCTGTGTCATATACATATACATATAGTTCCCTGCCTGTGTCATATACATATACATATAGTTCCCTGCCTGTCATATACATATAGTTCACTGCCTGTGTCATATACATACAGTTCACTGCCTGTGTCATATACATATAGTTCACTGCCTGTGTCATATACATATAGTTCACTGCCTGTGTCATATACATATACATATAGTTCCCTGACTGTGTCATATACATGTAGTTCACTGCCTGTGTCATATACATATACATATAGTTCACTGCATGTGTCATATACATATAGTTCACTGCCTGTGTCATATACATATACATACAGTTCACTGCCTGTGTCATAGACATGTAGTTCACTGCCTGTGTCATATACATGTAGTTCACTGCCTGTGTCATATACATATAGTTCACTTCCTCTGTCATATACATATACATACAGTTCACTGCCTGTGTCATACACATATAGTTCACTGCCTGTGTCATATACATGTAGTTCAACTTGTGGCTCATTGATAAATAGTCTACCTTCTCGACATTCGCTTATTTTCCAAATAAGAAATTAAGGCTCTGTGACCGAAAGGAACCAGATAAGTTGGTTCTGGAGTTCTGATCTAATCCAGAGATCTTTGGGTTGATAACATAGACGATTTGTACAACCTCTGCAGGATTCCAAACGCTGCTGTGTATACATCTAGCAGAACCGGTGAAATAAAATAACTATCTGTGATTATAATAACATGCATTAAACATTGATCTTCAACAATCCATTAGAAGAGGCTGAGACCTGTGTCATATCCTGGTTTTTTTTTTTTAAATATTTTATTTGAAATCGAGATATTTTGATTTGTTGAGAGTGATATTTAATAAATATGCGTTATGGATTTGAAATTTATAGTAAAATGGTTATGTCCTTTACTAATTTAGAATGAAGGAATTCAAAAACTGTATTTCACATTAATTTCTGAAAAGAAATCATTTTAAATTCAATAAAATACACTTGCATGGAAACATACAATAACTTAATTTTTACAATAGAGTGCAGATGTCCATTGTCTCCATACTTATTTACAGTAGAGACGAAAGTGGAAATTCAATTAGCGCTGGAATATTGTAACCATTGAGTTAATAGTGATTTTATTAACAATCTTCATTACCTAGCGTATTATTTGTTAATAAAATAACGATTCCGTTGAAAAGCGGGTTATGTAACTGCTGGGTGTGGGCTTTTGTTCCCTGTCAGAACCACACACCATATTTGTCACTGTTCATTAGCAGTTCTTTCATGTGCAGAAGTAGAATAGAGTGTTGATAACGAACTCTTGCGCGGTTGATGACCAGGAACTGACAAAAACACCCCCCAAACTCGAGTAATGGATTCTAGAAAGGATCAGAGATTTATCTTGAAAATCTCACAGTCATCAATATTACTAATATCATAATGTAACAGTGGTGTTATTCTGTATGTAACAGTGGTGTTATTCTGTATGTAACAGTGCTGTTATTCTGTATGTAACAGTGGTGTTATTATTGTATGGTTTTACGTTTACCGTATTAGAACATTTCTTGCAAATTAGCATATCGAAATCATGTGTCTTCAAACGCATGTACATAGTGTATAGTTAAACGAAATGATAAAGCGTAGGAGGATTTTTTATTTTTTGGAGAATAACCCTTTTGGTCTTGAGATTTTTATCGGGAGAAAAACTAGCCTTTCGGGCTTCATTTTTGTATTTCTCAGCAACATCTCGATACCAAGGGGGTATTCTTCCACACGTTTGACAATGAAGGTATTCTTATTTTACTACGATGAGTTTGTTACATGTGTACAGTATAGATCTTCTATGTAAATGACATGTAGCCGTTAAACGTGACGTCAAGGCAATAGAATATAAAGCGTCACGGGGGTTATTGGGATGTGGTAGAATTTTCACTAAACTATACCCGATACATTCTAAAATATACCTGGTACATTCTAAACTTGACAAAAGCATTCTTTCTCAACATCAAAGAGAACGAAAACCTTCAGACTAGAGACATTAAAAAATACTATAATTATATAAAGCTGAAGTTCAACACGTAGCTAGTAGATTGATCTTTCACTTTGAAAGAAGACCAGTGTCTCTGCATACACCAGTAATATATATAAATATAAGCACTAAGTTCCAACAATACCCGATACCTAAAAGTGTCGGATCCACAACATGGATACAAGGTCAAATACAAAAAATTATACAGAGCACTAAAATGACCAACGACACGAACAACCAGATTGTCAAATTTTCGGGACGACCCGTCCCTTCTGGGGTTGTCCCGAAAATTTGACAATCTGGTTGTTCGTGTCGTTGGTCATTTTAGTTCTTTGTATATATATATATATATATATATATATATATATATATATATATATATATATATATATATATATATATATATATATTTACACTTTAAGAAAGTAGGGTGTTGGGTTTTTGTGCTTTTATATATATATATATATATATATATATATATATATATATATATATATATTATGTATGTATATGTATGTATGTATGTATGTATATAATTAACTGTTTTTGTATTACAGAAAACACAAGTTTATGATAAAGAAGATTACGCTTTGTTTCTTGCCATTGTTGCAAAAAACAATATTAGTGACATTATGACAAGGAAATACCGTGTATTTTTTTAAAACTTTTGTTATATGTTGCGTTATAATAGCTTTATATTGCTATTGGTGGTAAATGCAGTATGTCTATTTAGCGCTTGTTTAAACTGGGATTTAAAGAAGTGTACATGCTTGTGAACAAGCACTGTTGAACCCAGTACTATTTTTATTAATATACAATTTGATTGGTATGGCAAAATAAATCAATTCATAATTTCAATGTACATGTATAATGTTAATTGCGACTTTCTCATAATGTATTGTATTGTTTTAAAACAGGAATAAACGACATTTATCGATCAAATAGATTTCAAAAACGAAACAAGAATAAAAACGAGCACGGTTATATTAGTGTGTCTTCACTATGATGTTATTGTGAAGAATTTCCCATTCATATTATGATAATTTTTTATTCATTGTCAAAAATGTTCTTTAAACAACAGCAATTGAACACATACTTTAATACCTTTCATTTTCACTACTCTACAAATATACAGATACGCCATCTCTGTAATATAGTCATGCGGATGATTTCCATTGAGCGAGGAATGTTGCTGGGCGTATAGAAATCAATTGCCCGGATTACCGTGTGGCTTTGGTTACCAATCAATGGCTAGAACCGTCTGTGCGTATTGTGTACGGATATCAATAATTGTAATTATTCTATTGCGGACGTCGTACAAAAGTCATATCATTTACTGTAACGCTTCAATGTCGTCATTCTAATAAGAGACAAAGATAAAATATACATGCACTGTGCAGTATCTGCTTGGACTGGTTAATATACAATGCACAGCTAAACGATTTGAAAATAAATGATTTACTCACAAAAGTAAATACATATATTGTACGTGTACAGTGTTTATATTGTACATATATAACGTATGTATTGTACGTGTATTGTGTATATATTGTACATATATAACGTATATATTGTACGTGTATTGTGTATATATTGTACATATATAACGTATGTATTGTACGTGTATTGTGTATATATTGTACATATATAACGTATGTATTGTACGTGTATTGTGTATATATTGTACATATATAACGTATGTATTGTACGTGTATTGTGTATATATTGTACATATATAACGTATGTATTGTACGTGTATTGTGTATATATTGTACATATATAACGTATATATATACAGCACATATACAAAGTAATGATGTCTTCGAAGAAAAATAATTTTAAAATCAATTCAATGAAACGAACTGGTAGTTCCAACAACACCAAATCTTACCATACCGGTAACTCCATTAAATAACTATTGACTGTAAGTAATCGACTTCAGTTTGTTAGTACCAGAATATCTTTAGTTACGTCTATTTTTGCCACTTTTATGGGACATTGAATTCGGAGCTAGGAAATTGAAAACGTGAAACAAATAGAATTCTCTTTGTCTCTAGGTGCCCCGTCCTTCCCAAGGAGTTTTAAACAGGGAGTATTATTTCTTTTCGCACCACCATATATATAAGTGTTAAAACTTCACAGTTGAGCCCAAACATATTTCAAAAAGTGGCATTTATAGATGTTTTGATAGTTGTGTAACCAATAATTGATTTCATAGATCTGCGGCTGTAAATATGTCTTTAAAGGAGAAGAACCTTACATCTTGTATTTCAATCTGTCTCAGAGTTTAAAATAGGAAGCTGTCTGAACAAGAATCCTCGAAAAATACAATTTGATGACAAGGATATCACCATTATGAAAGTTAAAGAAAACGAACAGATAAAATGACATCATGAGGCTGTGCGACTTTTATTTGCCTGTACATTACATACAATTTATTGTTGAACTATGAAGAAAGGTCAACAATTACAAAATTCTAAACTTTGGATATACATATATAATTATACACAATGTCCGTTTTTTCTGGACATGTAAGTATAAGCAAATTACTAAATGAATTCACATCTCATAACAAATATTACAATAAACAAGATCATATACATGTAGACCACCCTTTAGAGATATACCCGAGGGGAAAAAACAATTTCGAAATATCGTATGATTATTGTCTTCATCATTCATGAGGAGTGAGGCAGTATGATAATTATGGTGACCCTTGAATATTTTATTTCCAACTATCGCAAATGATATGAAGATAAAATAATAATAATAAATAATTAATAAAAATGTATAGTTGACTTATATGTTCAGCACCAGTAAGCGAAATACCTAAGTAATTCATAAAGTTACGACTGTTAGTATACGTAGAATATAAATATATAAATACTGTTACATGCAATATAAATGAAATAGTCTGTCGAGGGTTTCTGAGGCTTAAGTGTATGGTTTGAGCAAAGATGATATGAAAACTAAGCATGGCGTGTTTTCATTAAAAGATATTGTTTAAGGGTACTGATCTTTACTAGGCTTATGTCTTGTTTTATAAAAGTCATTTTGGAATTAAAAAAAAAAGTCAAAACAATACTGTACGTTATATTGATTAATATAGGTAAAACATTGAACAAAATAGTTTTAAAATCAGACATTCGTAATGACGCTATTTATTATTTGTTCTGATGAGCACGTAATGAATTAGCAATCCAATTCAGACAATTAGTTATATCGGTATTTTCTTTTATCAAATACTCTAGATTCTTATTTTTAAAAACTTATCAAGACATTTGGACATTAGTTCTGCAAAATTATCAACACTTCAGTGAAATACATTAAAGGTAACCACAAAATAGCCACAAGCTATGTGCGCGTAAAACATAAAAAGTTAAACCCTGATACAAAAACTGCCATAATATTTCCAATTAGTTTCAACTTCCAAGATTTAGGAGAAAGACAGAAAAATAAAATTGCAATCACTGTCAGATTTTAAGATGACCTAGGTGACTGCAAATCTTCAATAAGGGGTCAACCAACGGTATCTCCATAGCAATGCTCGGCGGATCACGAAGAATGCCCAAACTTACCCGAGAAGAGGGGTCACTTGAGAAGAAATCGGAGAAAAATTGCCGGAGACCAGCCATTTTAAATCAGCTTAATCGTTTTTCAAATTCAGTAACATGTCAAATATTCTATGTTTTACTGGGTTTATGCGAAAATAATGAGCAGACGTTTAGACTTTAAATGAAAAAAGCACTTCCTGCGTGGATTTCATTTTGTTTCTTCTTTGACGGATGGCGTGGCTCTTTCTGGAGATTTTTACAAACATAAAAACGACTTAACTGGTCGAATTGTGTTCGAAAAAAGATTGTAATACAGTACATAGATATTTGAATGATAAGATGATACAAGGAAATAGTATTCTTAAAAAAAAAAGAAAATGTAATATTCAAAAATAATTTCAGCTTTGTTTGAAATAACCACAAAACAAAAACCTTTAAAAATTGGAAACTACATTGATGTCGAGAAAAACAATCCCATCCTTAATGACCGGAACAAATGTTGGTTTGCTAAAAAAAAAAAAGTGAAATGAATTCGAAAAGGGACTGAGGCAATGTTTAGACTATGTGAAAAATAAACCACAACTAATCCTAAAAATAAACATAAAAGATAAAATTTCGTGCTCTTTGAATTGGTGTGTTTAAATAAATGTGCGACAGAGTGTTAATAAGGCTAGGTCAACATACTACTACGCTGAGCATCTGCGACTTATAATCAAGGAAGATACCATCGAAAATGATACAATGTATAATCCAAAGATTTCAAATTCTCATTGCAATGTGAAAGAAAACTAAGGGGATATTGACAGATAGTTTATTTAACAGTGTATATACACACACAGAAGCTGCAGTTGGTTGGAGTTTAGCTGAAGTTGGTTGAAGTTTCGACATTAATTTTTGCTAGGAAAATGCACTTAGTGCATTATACCTTGGTAAATATTATGAATAATTGAACAGTCTAATATTCAAAACAGAAAATTGAAAATGACTTGTACAAATGAACCCCATTTCTAAAGAAAGAAAAATTATATGTGGCAATGCCAATGAACACAATAAAAAATGAACACAAAATATCAAATTAGGCTCGAAAGATTTTTCGCAGCAAATCTTTTCATATCAGTGGGTTAACCGAGTTTGTTTACATCATTCCGTTAATAACCACACTTCATCTTTTGTTGCCAGGCCAAGTTTGTTTCTTTCTTTTTTCCGTGGCGTATTCATTTCTTTGTTAGCATTGGTTCTGATTTTCAAGAACGCCAGCCCACCATAAAGGATTAGGGGGCTTTCTGTCATACCGATGAGTAAAAATATCACTCAAGTAGAAGTCATTTTTCACAGGAAAAAAAAAAGATAATTAAATTGTGCAATTGGACAAGCAATTTTAGACGAAAATACAAAAATATAGTATAAAAAAATCTATCGTAACCATGTACAAGTTCAAAGTACCAATGATTGTTTTCTTTCCCTAGTCACAAACTCGGTAAGTAAATCGCACAACACTGTTAGAAAAGTTCATCAAATATCAACAGTGTATGAAGAGCCACGGTCAATCTGAGAATGTTGACAATAAATTTTATATTGAGTAACCTTTGTTTTAGCAAAGCTTAACACAATCGATTTTGGAGTTAATCAGAAAGGAATATATGTTTAAGAATTACACCACTTTGGAGACGTTTTTGATGGTCATAATATTTATTGCCTGACGCAGTGTTAACTGAACAGAACGATTCTGCGCGTCTAGGAGATATTGTGATTTGAATAAACGACACTTTATATGGACAAACTTGACCTCGCCAATTTATTTTGTGCGGAAACATGACTTATCACCCAAATTATGATCGGGTTCAATTTCCATGGCATATTAATAGATGTAGCTTAACACAAGCTTAATGATAAATTACCGAATGAAATCTCTGCTACAAGAATGACAACCGTTACAGAAAAAGGAAAGAAACCAAACATTCACGACGTTTAAACGACATATTTATCAAATATCTGTACACTGCATGTAAGATATTTCAGACTGAAATTATCATAACTGGCACTTTCAACACCACTTTACCCGTTTGAAATCCACGTTAATCGCTAAACTCTCACAATCCACCGACACCACATTTCCCTTACACTAAGGTTTCCAATATACTTAGAATGGAATGAGAAAAAAAGTTCCAAACCATAAGAAAGAATGTGTACGACCTTACCGAAACAGACTAACCAACTAAATGGAAAGAACAAGGATTTAGATGAAAAAGAACAGAAATAAAGTCAATAGAAACTACGATTCGATCGAAAGATTTGAAAAAGGATTTAGCTTTTCATTAGAAATGAAAGAGCCATTATAACGACCCATGCTCATCAAAAGCTATAGTATGTATTGAGGTTGGTGTATAGAGAGCGTTTCCATTCAACCCAAGGCTCGTTCAATTGTGGCATTATCGGGTTTGTTCGTCGAATAAAGAACAGACTGGCGGCAGGGACCGAATAACGAGCTCCGGAAGAAAGGCCTACTTTAGAAATACTCCAATGAAATGCGACTGTGGGATAGAACCATTGTCTACTCTGAACTCTGAACGTGCTGCACAATACGGCATCGACTTGGTTTTGCCATTGGTGATAAACTGGAGTGCATTACCAAGTTCTTTTACTCTAACGAGAGGGTCGCGGGATGTCATCCCAAGAACAGTATTGCACCCTAGTGTCAATCTCGATGCTACACATGTTTTGTTGTGTGTGGGTTTTTTTTTTTTTTTTTTTTTTTTTTTTTTTTTACCTCAAGTGAATTTTGGTTGTTGGATTTTTCATTAAATCGGAATTTTCTTCGTCAGAACAAAGATAGCGATTCCCAGACTTACATGTATAAATAAATCCAAAACATATTACTGGACAGTCGCAGGTGCGAGACATCCGAACTTCATGAGCACTGAGAGAGGGCGTGTCGGAAAATATAATTACACGCAGGGTCCACAAATAACCCACAAAATAAATTGGATCGTGGAATATAAAAAGTTAACCCCTCGACACAATTTCCTTTTCTACCGTTTCTTGTTTTCTAAAGTAAACAAGAAACGTAATTATAAAACACCCTCGTGAGAAGTCCCCGTACTGTGTAACCCAAACTGAGAAGCTAGAGGGGACTCTGAAATAATTGCAATCAAAAGAAAAATCTCCTGCCGCGAGCATTCGCGTTACCTTCATCCACCTAACGTGAGTCATACCTTAGTTGTCCACCCTTGGAAAAAGATCACTTTACAAAACTTACAGTTGATGACGTTTACAGTTTAACGACGAAAAGTGCTGTATCATGCTTAAAATATTATTACTCACAATAAACTGAGGATGATAACCGAGGCTAGAACAGCACGTGATATACTATAATTTAAGAATATATACGCATAGCGACTTCAATATCCAATAGAATTACTCTCCGAAGATGACACGCTGATATCATACGAGAAGAAACTTTAAACTCCCGCAAGATTTCGAAAAGTGCAATACACAATGTACCCAAAGTGTTGCATGTTTGACGTGTTCTGGGACACTACAGTATCAAAAAATACTGATCATGTTCTGATATTTTTTTTAAATTTCAAATGACAACTTTTAATTACTTTTTATTTTGCCTACCCAGTTATTCCTGACACCTAGAACTCGAGAAGTTAAAAAAAAAATACATGTTACTTCGAAGATAGCTCAGTGGTAGAGCGTTAGCTTCGTAACCGGGAGGTCGCGAGTTCGAACCACTCTCGTACATGGCCGCATCAAACCCAATGCGGAAAACATAGGTAATGAACGTCCAGGATTTAAAAGTGAGAATCACGAGTCTATATTGCATATGACCATATAATACAGAGGTCCCGTGTCGCGGCAGGCGTTGACACGCTATAGAACCCACACTGCTATACGGACACGAGTGCTAATCATACGTGTAAATGTATGACACCTCACGCACAGCGGACGACGTCTCAATCTCTATGGGAACAAACATTTTCCAACAAACATTATGTATACCCCTGTACTTGATGAAATGTTATCTTCAGATTGTGATGCAAATAAATACAGTTGAATAGGCTGATAGATAATGTATAACAGGCTGATAGATGTCGAGAATTTTTCACTCATATTGATTGAGACGTCACCAGCTGTAGGCGAAGCACCACAAATCTAGAGCTATGGCGCTCTTGGTCGTAGCAGTGAGGGTTCTTTGTCGTGTCAATGCCTGTCGCGACACAGGAACTTCGTTTTTAAGGTCATATCTCAGAGACCCACGATTCTCACTTCTAAATGCCTGGCGAAGAATCAATCATTACCTTTGTAGACGTCTTAGGTTAGACGCGGCCATGGTACGAGCGGGACTCGAACTCACGACCTCCCGATTGCATGCAAATGCTTATGGAGCGCCAAATTAACATAAACTCAAATAATTGAAGATATCTTCAATTATTTGAAGATATCATCAATTCAATTATTGCTCTCTTTAGTTGAATTAATGCTCGCATTAAATCAATCATTGCTCTCATCAAATGAATTATAAAGTGCGCGCTTCAATTCAATTACTGCTCTCATCAATTGAATTAATGCGCGCATCAATTCAATTAATGAGAGCAATAATTGATTTAATGCGTGCATTAATTCAATTATTGCTCTCTTCAATTCAATTGATGCGCGCATTAATTCAATTAATGAGAGCAATAATAGATTTGATGCGCGCATTAATTCAATTATTGCTCTCTTCAATTTAGTAGAAATATTGCTCGCAATAATTAATTTAGAGCTCGGTAGAAATAATTTGATGATCTTTTTAATTCAATTGAAGATATCTTTAAATCATTTACAATGCTTTTGTATAAGGAATTAATGCGCGCATCAATTCTTTTAAAGAGCAACAATTCAATTAAAGAGATCATTAATTCAATTGTGGATGTGTTGAATTGAAGATATCTTTAATTATATAGTTGTTCTCTCTAAAAGAATTATTGCTCTCTTCAAATGAATTAAAAATATCATTAATTCAATTGAAGAGAGCAATAATTGAATTAATGCGCGCATTAAATCAATTATTGCTCTCATCAAGTGAATTAATGCGCGCAACAATTCAATTATTGCTCTCATCAATTGATTTAATGCGCGCATTATATCAATTATTGCTCTCTTCAATTATTAATTCTTTTGAAGAGATCATTAATTCAATTAAAGCGAGCATCAATTCAGCTGAAGAATTAATGCTATCATCAATTCAATTAATGCGCGCAATAATTCAGAATTGAAGATATCATTAATTATTTGAAGATATCTTTATTTCAATTGTTGCGCGCATCAAATGAATTGATGATATCTTCAAATAATTGAAGATATCTTCAATTATTTGAGTTTATGTTAATTTGGCGCTCCATAAATGCTCTACCACAAACAGATACTGTAACATGGGCCGATGGTTCTGTTACACGGGATCATGAAATATTTTGTATTGTCCTTATGCTTGTGAACTGAGTAAAAAATCTATATCTTAATACATACTGCCAAATGTTTAATGAACACATAATCAATACGTCAAACCTTTCATTCTAACGCATGCTGTCCTTGGTTTGTAAATAAACCGATGGTGACATATTGTACAGCACGAAAACTTTGTCTTCACTGTACAAAAATAGAACTCGCATAAATAAAAATAATATAATTAGTTGTGAAATAATTATTCATTCAATAATTGTGCATGCGTAAAAAGTGTCAAAGTACATATTTATGCAAAAAAAAATTATCAAATTATTACTTTTGCTACACATTTACATGTACAGATAAACCCTCTAAATGAAGTCAATCTTAAGATATTTCGACCTCAGAGAAAAACATAAGGTAGACATATTTGTGGACTGTACCGACCCAAGAGGCTGATTTTGTTACATAATTTTTCAACGAAAAATTGACAATAAACCAAATTTTGCATTGTTTTGAATTCCAAGTACGAGGGAAGAAATCAAGTAGCTAGAACACGCTCGAAGTATCAATTTCATGTAAACGATGATCAGTTATATAACTTATTGTCTCTGTGTAATTTAGCATGATGTATCGTTACCGGGAATTAGGTTGTAATTGATGGCTAATTCATTATTATTATTAATTATACATTTTCTTGTTTTCTCTAAATCTTTATTTAGAAGCACCCTATCAATTCCCTGGTGGGTTTTTTGTTGTTTTTTTTATCTATTTTCGGAAACATCCAGTCAGTTTGCCGTTGTATTCTAAACCACTTTGCATAAAATTAACCATGAGAAATAATGAGTAAAAAAACCACATCCTTCTACTGTCCTCATTACTTAGTTTAAACAACATTCATTCATTCTTCGGATATACATTGATGGTTATAGAGTACAAATAAAACTAACAGACCCCCTGCCTGTACATATATTAATTTTACATAACATTTAATATCTAAGAGAGATGTATATACATTTGGGTTCATCACTACAGTGTATAGATTACCAATTTATCACATGTTTGCTCCTTTATCCAGTGGATATCACCCATTACATCAATTCTAATTATTACACTATGTATTCCTACACCATTTGTGACTTCACAAACAAACGTAAATTTGCATATTTAGTTTATAAAATGACAGGAAGCAAAATTCCCAAACAACACAGTAACGTAAGTGAATAACGGGGGGGGGGGGGGGGGGGTAGTGGTGGGGGTTAACATGTGATAAAAAGAACCTCCCATGAATTGTGGTTTGATATATGATTTATATCCAACTCGTTGTGTGTATTAAATCCCCGAGCCTTACTCTGGGAGATTAGTATATATATATATATATATATATATATATATATATATATACACACACACACACACACACACACACACACACACACAAGTGTCTGAAGAGGCAGTAAAGCCGAAAGCGCTAAAAGTGAAATCGAGTTTCGTGTTTCTGAACTTTTATTATTGGATACATTTACTGTTATCAAATACTGAATTCTTTTCAGTGACACATGTCACTATAATAAATCATTTACTTACTTACTTTATATATATATATATATATATATATATATATATATATATATATATATACACACACACAGTCAAATTCCTTTTTGAATCTCTTGATATGACAGTATATTTCCTAAATCGTATGGTCTGTAACTTAAACACAGCGGAAGAAAAACTTCGTCGGGATTTTATGAATGGCTGGAATGAAGAGGTCCAAAATGTCCCAAAACTTAGAACCTACCGAACCGTAATAAATATGAATGATTTTCAAAAAGAAAAATATGTATTCATGGATATTCCAAAAAGTCATCGTTCTATACTTGACCAGTTCAGATGTGGTGTCTTACCTATAAGAATTGAAACAGGACTGTATAAGGGGGAGGCGTTATCGGATAGACTGTGTACTTTATGTTCCTCAGATAGTGTAGAAGATGAATGTCACTTCTTACTTCACTGTTCCTCTTATTCAAATCTTAGAGTGATCTTTTTTACCAGTATCGGATTTAACTCCACTGTGATCAATATGTCAGATTTAGACAAAACAAAATTTCTATTATTAAATTTTCCAAGATAAACTGCAAAATTCCTGTTCTCCGCATTCACCTATAGACAGTCTATCATATACCATAATAGTAAAAGTCATGCGTAATACATGTACCACTGTATTTATTATTTAATGGGGGGGGGGGGGGGTTTCTGTTAAAAGTGACATATAGGCCCGATGGGCCGGGTGTTTACATTCCTATTATTCTGTTTAATGTATTTTTCAATTCTGTAATGTATAAAACACATGCCACTATAATAAATCATTTACTTACTTACTTTATATATATATATATATATATATATATATATATATATATATATATATATATATATATATGGTCGATATTTCAACGTTTCAACAATTATAGTATATATAAAATTAAACATGTTATGGACTTTCATAGATATAAAATACATGCAGTTCAAAACGTATGTACATCAAAAAAGCACTTATTGGTTGATTGTTATCCTACAGTTTTGAGATAGATTAAGGTGGCTCCACCCTCATGCGATTTATGACAATCCATAGTTCAAAGTAGAAAACTTGTATTAATTTACACTTAATATAAGTTAATTCAATGAATAACCAAAAAATGTACATGTTGCCACCTTTTTAAAGATGTCAGAAATAACAAAAAAGAGTTTATATCAACATCTCGCATTTTCATTAAACAGCATGATAAAAATGCATAAAAACTGGTTAAAATGACAAAATTTGACTTTCAACAGTTCAACAGTTTCTTTAAAAACTGCTACTTTATAAATCTATAAAATAAAAAAAAAACCCAACAAACAACAACAATAGTGGATATCAAAGAAATAATTGTATAATAGACATACAATAGAGAAAATACCATGCAGCATAGGAGTTAGTGTCCTTGACAACATTTTTGTAATATAAACAATTGATATTTTTTGTATAGAAAATATAAACCTTTTCATTATGGAATAGTTTACCAAATTTTATATTATACCCAGTAAATAAAATTCCTTCATAAGATATATTTTTATCATGCACAAATTTTAATAAAATAAAGATTTTGCAAAAACCTATGACATCACGCGAGGAGGGAGCTAGCTTAAGTGCTAAATCGTTTATTTAGAAGAATAAACTTTTGTAATGTGTTAGAAATACGATTTTCAGT
>NC_079172.1:18784235-18894235 GCF_947568905.1 Ostrea edulis
TATAAATGTGATCTTAATATTAGTGCATTATTATTTTTTAAAAAGTGGATTGCGTTTGTTCTCCGTGTTTATCGTTGGTGAAAAAGTGTGTATAAGTGTTAGATATCGCGTGCATTTTGTGTCGTAGTTTTGTTGTTTTTTGGGTGGGATTTTTAAAATTGTGTTTTATATCGTGTAGTAGACATATAATTTAATAAAAACAATGTTTTGTTATTTTTTGTTTTATGTACAAATGTTGAATACGAAGCGGAAAGAGTTATTGAGAGAAATTTATATGAACGCATTTTGTTAAAGTTGAACAAAATGGCGGAAACGAAAGCAGATAAGGAATGCTTATCAAAGCATCCTTATGTATCCTACACAAGAAATAAAGAAAAGGGATGAGAACATTAAGAATTACGGACATTTAAGATAAGATGTAAATAAATCAAGTGTCATTTAAACAAAGAAACAGTAGAGAAATATTCACACACACACACACCCCTTCACTGAGTATCAATGGAAGATATGCAATTTCCAAATGATATTTTTAACGGATTTCACTGGCAACGTGTATTACGTTGCCCCCAGTATTACGTTATTTTATCATGACAAAATGAGAAACGTAATAACGGGGTTCCACTGTATTACCACGACACCTATAAATATATCACATAGAACTAACTGGGTTTTTTTTAAATCCCACCAATGTGCCTGGTGAGTACAGTCAATTTCAACCCGTTTTCAGGATCTTTATTTGGAAATTTATACTGGTATGGTGATACCTCAAGCCCTATAGTTTTATTTTTGCTTTCGCAGTCCAGGTGGTATTTAAGTTTCAAAATAATGTCCTTAGAACAAAAGTTAACAATGTGAAAAGAAACTCGATTGTACTAAAAATAATGAGACGAAAGGACAACAAAAATATAAGAGAATTAGGAAATAATTAGATTTCTGTAGAGAATGTGTAACTGCTAACATTCACCCAGGATTTTTTAGTGAAGGAAGCTGTGTAGCAAATTCACTTGTTTGTATTGCTCATTAAGAGGTTAATGAAAAAATCAGTAGGAGAGTGGATTGCTCCAAAAAGGTGATTTGTTGTACAGACAAATGTCATAGTTTCATGTAATCATTCATATCTTCATCTACATGATTTGTGTTTATCATTTCTATACCTTCCGATTAACACATGTATTAATATCTAATATTTACACAGGTAATATGATTGATGGTTTTGAAGACAATGGTCCTTTCCTTTTTCTTGCTTCTACCTTAAATCTCTCTGTTGCAACCAATCTGCGATATCTACTGTGGATTTAGAATTCTATGTATCTACTCCCCAATCATTTGACAGTATAGCTAAATGTTAATTTAAACAATGACAGCATGTGGATTTTCAAATTTAGTTAGATTTAGATCTACTTCCTATTGTTTTTCTTTTTCACCTTCAAGGCATCAGTTCTTTCCTAGCAACATTGGTTGATTGGGGGGGTTTAATGCCGTATTGGCAATATTTTAGCTATTTTATGGAGGTTAGCTAAATAAAGTATGATTGGTTTTGAAGAGTGTTGTAGCATAGGAGTTAAACAGAATAGATATACAGTATATATAGCAATAGTATCGTTGTCACCTCATTTCAGTACTTTCAGTACTTTGATTTTTAATAAATTTATTGAGTTAATCATAATACTGTGCAACAGTGTGTAGCGAAAGACGCCAAAAGATGACCACTTTTAAAACAAGCAGAGATCTTTTGTAACTGTAATGTTTATAAAAGAAATCTGAAGGATCCCAACATTATCTCATAATAAGTGGTATCTCTAGATATTTTATCTCATTTTAAATGAAGTCCACTGTATATTGATTGAGTTGAGAAATCATGTACGTTAAGTTATTGCGTAAAAAAAATATCCGTTCTATAAATATTTGAAGTGCATAGAAATTCTAATGTTATCAGATTTTCATCCCACTCTCAAAGCAATTACTGATAAACACTGTGTTTTTTCAGATTGTTTTCATTGACTTTCCTCTCAATTTACTTATTTCTAAGTATTTTGTTGATTCAGATGTGTTTGTGAATTACTTTTGATTAACATTGATTGGTTAGACATGTTGCAAACTTCATTTTACCTCATGTGGATTCTCTTACATACAGGAAGTCGAGAAGAATTATCTTTTATCTTGATTTGTTGTTCTGAGGGGATATTTTTTTGCAATAAAAAGAGATGTGAAATAGACATTTTCTGATATAAAATTTTTCTCAACTTTACAATGAAAATGTGAAGAACAACAGTATAATGGGGAAAATAACAAGTAATTGAAAACTGTTGAAATAAAGTACTACAGTGGAGCTTCGTTAATCTGGACACTTGGGTTCCTTGCAAATCATCAGTAGGATGGTTAACTGATTGCATGTATCTTCATATATTTGTAATCAATGTGCTTGCTTCTTTGATATGTGATATGAAATACACATTAACAGTTTTCTTTTTTACCATATTTTCCCGAATATGATAAGTAGTTATGTTTAATATGCCCACCCCATCCCATTTTGCGTCTGATACACAGTATTAACAGAAAGAACAAAAATTCTAAAACATATTGTTTGGTTATTAAGATAGCATGTCATTTACATTGAAACATGCATATTCAGTAAAACAAATACATTTTTGATCTGAAATGTTTATTCTATCACAGCTCAGGTTAATCAACTCATGAAGTATACTGTATATAAATTTCAAGTCTGTGACAAATATATTGCAACAAGTATTTGAAGCACTCTCTGTATTATTGTACATTTATTTTAGATAGGACAATTATGACAGTACATAAATTATATAATATACCAAAATGAATAATCATAAAACAATTAAGAGACAAAAATTCTTAAGGACAAAAAAAAATGGATGTATGGGTTGATATCAATTTTATGGCTTAATTAGTTTGGTTTTAATAAGTACAAAAGTACAAAATTCCTTAAATGCTAGGGGACTTCATTCTTTTAAATCTTCATTTTTTAAAATTCTATTGTCAAAAGTTATTGAAATCTATAACAAATTTTCCCCACTGTACTTATAGTCATTTAGAACTCATGGGAATGCATTATATTCCATATGGTAATTTGTATTCATTTTACTCATAACAACATGAATTTAGTTTTCATTTTCTAATAAAGTTTGTTTGCAGAACTCTTGATTCAAATGATCGCATAGGATGAAACTAAGGAAACCAGTCTCAGTTCCGTCAATAGATCGCATAGGATGAAACTAAGGAAACCAGTCCCAGTTCTGTCAATAGTTACTAGTTATAACATCCTATATGTTCTACTGTTTCCAACTGCTGCTGGTCGTAATCCACAGTGCTGATTATCATCGCCTTTCTCCATTTTGTTTTTATTGCAACATTTAACATGGCGTTTCACACTTATCAATACTGTTGTTGGAGTCTGATCCGTTGTGGTAAAAAGACCCATTACTGACCATCCAGCTCTGGACTCTCTGTTTCCTCTGAATACGGTCATAGCGACACAACAGTAATTTCTTGAAGGTCATTTTGAAGGTCTTGTTAAACATGGTGTAGATAATTGGATTCAGGGTACTGGACACATACCCCAACCAGTTGAAGGATGCATACAAAGCTGCTTTAAAATTGCAGTCTTGACAAAGCGGTGTCATGATGTTGAGAATGAAGAATGGAGCCCAACACACAACGAAGATGACGAATACAATTCCTATGACTTTAGAAGCCTTCTTCTCAGTGTGAACATCATCTAGCTTCTGAATATGAGTTTTCTTCATTAGTAATATGCTGGTGGCCTTTAAAACCAGTTGGTGCTTTCTGACAAGTCCTCTGAGGTGATTAGAATGACCATTTGGTATGATTAGTCGGGACCTTGCCCAAGGTGTGACCTTTCTGGACTTGTCACCAGGGCTTTGGTCAATATTTAAATGGCATGTAGAATCTGACAGTTCTAAATCTTTCACTGGATTTTTCCTGGATTGTAAGTGGTTGTCTAATAATGGAGATGATGCACAAATGCCTTTCTGGCTTGAAATTTCTGAAATGTTTTCCATACTTGAATGTAATGATTTGGGATTGGATTTTCGATTGATGATTGGTGTATATAGGTGTTCATTGGCATCTTCCTGATGGTGGGTGGCCCGATTTCTTGTCTGAAATCTTACCCTGGTCCCTCGTTTTATTGGCTTTCTGCTCAAGGAGCGTCTAATAACAGGCTGCTCATTTTCCTTTCCTTGAGCATGGAGTTTGTTTGACTGGCTTATTAAGGTGTACAGTGTCAATCCATAAGACAAAACCATGATAACTAGTGGAATGAAAAAAGCACAGACAGATCCATAGATTTTGAAATTACCATTGGATAATGCACAGTGCTGATTAGAGTAAACATTACCCTCGTTAATGAAACCTAATATGGTTATTGGACTAGATATAGCTAATGAGGTGATCCAAACAATGGCTAGTTTAATGATGACAATAGATTTGGAGATGTTTCTAGTTGTCAGCGGTGATCGTATGGCCATGTAACGATCTAGAGATATGGTACAGAGATGCAGTATGGATGCAGTGCACATTAAAACATCCGCAGTCACATAGAGGTTACAGATGATTGGCCCAAATAACCAGTATCCTGAAAAACAGATGGAGTATAGTCAATTTAAGATTTAAATCATTTGTTCTCAGTTTTTGAGAATGCAGGTATTAAATACTGATTGTTACAACAATTTAAGAAATATTTCTTGTATGATTTTAAAATATATCAAAATGACAAGTTGCTGGAGTTCCAGACTGTTGAAACTTTCCGAAGTTTTAGAAGTTTTTCTTGGATTTTTAAACATAGCTCCAGGTTTTAAAGGGACTGATTCACGATTTTACCCAAAATTTTGTTTTTCACTTTTAATGATCAAAATATACTGTCTAATGTGTTTGAAATATTTCACATGAAAATTAAGGTTATACATCATCACAGAAGCTCAATTTAGAGAGTTTATTATTTGTTTTGTAAACAAAGATTGCAGTATGCTATTGTGTACGAAATTTTCAAAAGAAATGGATATCGATCAAAGAATTATTATATCTTTCATATTTCAAGCATTTTAGAGGTGAAATGTGTCATCTAAAAGTTAAAATTTGTGACTATGTAAAATCACGATGCATTATATTACAAAATCAATATTTCACTTGTTTGTTTACATAAAAAGACTCGAGTCTTTGTTTACATAACACATATTTAAGGCTAAAATATTGCTTTCATTTTTGCATTCAGAAGGTCAAAATTTTGGCTGTCAACATTAAATGAGTTATATTTCTAACGTTTAACATCAAAAATGAAAAATATTTTTATCAAAAATCGTGAACCAGTCCCTTTAAAGGGGCTGTAGCTGTCATTTTGTCACCAAAAATTGAATTCATTGAAAATTGCTTTATATTATATATTTTAGTAATAGTACCTTGCAGTCTTTAATTATATCAGACTTTTTATCCTCAAAGCAGGCACATGAACTTGTAATTTTGGTAATCAAATGATTATATTGTTTTGGGAGGGGGGGGAATGGTTGCCATCACTTACACAGCTAATATGCCCCTTTAATATTTAGCTCTTTAATAAAATTTTCCAATGTGCTTTTTCTTGGAGGGAGTGTAGATATAATCAGCCTATATATTATCAAAATTAAGCATTGATGAAAACATGGCTACATGAATTAATAGTTCTTTTGTAATCATTTAAACTTGGGACACTCACTAATCTGTTTATTCCATTGAACAGATGAAGCCAATAATTGTGGGAAAATTCTATGCAGTGTATAACTGATGCTTATTGCATAGTTGACTGTATGCAGAGATGGATTGATTCCTTGCAAAAATCATGTTTTCTCTTGTTTTAATTCATATAGATTTTTGGGGGTGGGGGAGGGAGGTTGATTGGTTCTAGTTTGTGTATTTTATGAAGCATCAAGTTGTCTGACAATGAAGAATGAAGTAGCTAATAGCTTGATTAGCTTTTGTTGGGTCTGAGCTTTCATTTTTGTACAAGTGTTTCAATAATTCATCATTTACATATAGCTCAATATTTTTGAATTACTACATTGCATCTGCCTTTTATGCTCTAATGAAAGCTTGGTTTAGAAATGATACTTTGTTTAATGGGAGTAATGCACCCATTAAGAGTTTTATAATATTTCATCAATAAAAACAGAATTGTTAATCCTTGTGCAGAATTCCTATTTAGTTGTTTTTTTCTCTATTAATTGATATTCAAGGCTGTACAGTTGTTATTCTTCTTTTTTTATTCATATTGGGTGTTATCTGTCGGTCCATTAATTGTGGGCTTTTATTGAAAAAAGATTACAGTTTCTATAGGGCATATCCTTTTTGGAGTCCAAGGACCTAATGTTTCATTGTCAGACCAAATGTATCTCCTGAATCTTTCTTCTCCTGACAATAAACCTTGGTCAGTCTCTCAGGATGAGCATTCAGGGAATCTGGTGTTGCGTCATGTTCGATCATTTATTACCATGCTAATTGCAATTACTATGGATTTTCAGTGTTTGTTATGTAGAGGATTCCTTGGTAAAACTGCATGGCTCAATAGTAAATGACTTTTATAGAGTGTGCATGCATATGCATTCAGGTTAAAAAATAATTTTTAAAAAATGATAGAAATGTTTTGGTATTATGCAGTCTGCAAATACTTCTATCTTCTTCTTTTTTTTTAATATTATTATTTTTGCAAAAATGCTCAGCCTTTGAATTGTTTTGTGAACTTTGGTAATATATGTTGAAATCATGTTCCTACATTTGGACAAATCAGGGGAAAAGGTGAATTCAAGTAAGAGCTGTACATGTATGTCATTTGCATGGGTTATAAACTCTGTTGGCTCTCTATTAATGTCGTAGCAGGCATTTCATCTCTCGATCTAGAAGGGAGGCTACTCTAACCAGTGTCCTCGGGTCAACAGAATTATAAAGCTGCCCAGTATAGTATTAGTGTGGATATAAAGATATTACCATCATGTTTTTACTGGATATAATTAACCAATGCTGAACACCCATTCAATAAAACAAATAAAATGCATGGTTTATAATGCCTGCGCAAGTTCTACTCAAGATAAAAGAATTGACCACCAAGTGAACCCTAAAAAACTTCTTTAAAAAAATTAAACAATTGGAGGGTATTTGAACAGGACATTTTACAAAAGATAAGCAAATGGCATGGGTTTTTTTTTTTTTAAGGAACTTGAATAAATCTGATCATTTTGGTTTAATTGATGAAAGGGGATCATAATCATCGAAGTGTGATATGAAGAAGATTTTCTAAGATATGATGCTGCATGTGATTTTTATACTCCTAAGATGAAAGAGTGTGGCATATAATTAACATTAACATTTAATCAAATGTATAACCTTGATCATAACTTTTGAACTATACAATTTGGTGCTTGGTGAACTGAGAGGTCAAGTCCAAGCTATATATATGACTGATAAAGTTATATACTGCAACAAGTGTTGTCTCATATGCATTTATGTACTGGAAGATAGGAAAAATTCTGACTTCGAAGTGTCTGAATTTTTCAAAGATCATGATTTAGATTTTCTTGGCTATTAATTTAGAAAGATGGAACCTCAGGTAGGCTGGCAGTGCCTAGTGCCTACTACTTTAAATTCATAATTAAGCTTTCACAACAGAAATACCAGTAATCAATTTTGTAACTGATGCCCTAATTTCGATATTTTAAAGGATTTCCTACTCCTAGATATAGCACATTAGTCAAGTAAATATTGACAGAAGCTGACATTTTGCTACTTTCCAGTGTTGCTTGAAATTATCAGATTAATTCAGCAATCAAAATGAAAAGTGAAAAACAAGGTCAGATGTCAGAATTTCAAGCATTCCATCTGTATGTTCTTGGAGGGGTCCATGTTATTCTTCCCATTGACCAGAATATGTCCATGTAGAAAGTTTTTAGTGGAGTGAAAATAACAAGAGAAAAGTGGTTTTATAAAGCTGTATCAGTTGCAGGGGGATCAGTCTCTGAATGAAAATATTCAGAATTTCTCTGGAGTCATGAGGTGTGATATTGTTAATTAACCACATTCCCAAATGGAGCAGCTGAAAATTAAAAGGAGCAGATAAAAATTACAGGGAGCAATCTGTCTGCTAGGCTGGGAATTCTACTGAGAACTTGAGCATGTTTTATGGGGATTAAAAACGGAGTTAGAGACTTTTCAGATTATTTTTGTTGTCTTGTTACATAGGTGCTGCCAAAAATTTATCGAAAGAATTGTATATTCTTCAATTATTTCAACAGCTTTCCAAGCCATTAAGTTTTGTGATAATTAATCTGACTAAAGAGAAAAACACGAACTGCCAAGTGATTTCATTAGTGGCATCACCTCATTCAGTTTTCTGTTCCGATCTCCATTGAAATGTTTTAGTAATTGTTCTCCTCAGTGAGTTAATTCTAAAAGATAATTGTGATATATTCAATTATATCATTCATGTAATTATAAAATCCGACAACGAAATAAATGTGCAATATAGCATTCATGGAATACATCTGCTGAGTGACTCTGCAGTAAATGCTATTTGTGCTGAAAAATTTTGGTCATTGAAGGCAATCCATTTCATGCGTCATTGATAATGACATCTTGCTATATATTAATGTGTATATTCGTCTTGATGAGAGTCTCTCTTGAGTTCCAACAGATTACTAGAACAAAGGACTTGTAGGCTTAATAGTTCCATATTGTTCTGCCTTTATGGATTTGGAGATTTGGAGCATGTTTTTGGTGTCCATGAATGCTTTTTTAATTTGGGTCGAGAAGGAGGGGGGCTTAATTGGTATATCATTTAATTGCATACACAAATTCAATAAAGAATAATGAATAAATGTCAATTTTGGGTCAAGTTCACAGTGCCAGAAGTAATGAATGTATTGATCAGACACATTCATTTGAATTGCAGCAACCAAAGCTAATGATATGATTAATATGATTAAACATTGTCCCAATGTGGAAAAAAAAAACCATTGTCAGTTTGACCAATTTGGATGTAAAGGTTTGTTCACTGCACCTGGGAAGCTGAATTGAAAGTTGTACATAATGAATGCTTTACCATTCATCAATAAATATGTGTTATTTAGAAGCTCATATCCACATTGACTTCAAAGAGCTGGAAAACTTATTTCTTCCCCTAGTGAGCCTGCTGGGCATCAGTAATAAAAGAACTCAATTTAGATTTATCTCTCTTTATCAATCCTCTATCACCCTTCCACTCTTTTTAAATCAAATTTCAACAAGGTCATTTTCATTTATTGGCAAGCCAAATGAACACTTTTTTGCTTTTACTCATAGGAGAAGGTGATTTTTGATGCCTCCAGCTCATAATCAGTTTATGTCCCTACCAATACACCTGGACAGTATCAATGGCAATGAATGAATGCTGATCAATATTGCATCTATATATATATATATATATATATTTATTATTTCATATTGATACTGCAGCCTGTTAGATATTAATCCTATATGGGTTGATACACTGGTAGTAACAGGATTATTGCAGGGGGGAAGGGGGGGGGATCTGTCTCTTTGGGCATTTATAAAGTACAAATTGAGATGTTATTAGGGCTCTCAGCGGCTTAATATGAAAGGAATTAATTTTTTATATCAAAGTAATATTAACCCATATAAAATAATTCTCTTCTACACGAGATTCTGGAATGCAAGCTTTTAAAAGTTTTGACAAATGTAAATTGTCTGTAAGTAGTTAGATATTAAAGATATATTATCAGCGTTTGATACAAATAGCAGTAGGCAATGGTAAGTATAATTTGTGGTATTTGGAATTGATGAAAACAAAATCAGCATACTGCAACTGACGTTTCAACACTTTGCATCCTAAATCCTAATATTTGTAACAGTGTAGGTGCTGGGGGAAGGATTTTTTGATCTGTAATGTACAAGATAAGTGGCTTCAAAAAGTGTGAAAAAAAATGTATGCAGTGGATGAGAAAATTGGTTAATTTGCTACCACCATCAGATACTTGCAGTGAAGAGGTATTTTTAACGACCATGATTTAGATGAATTAAGATATATATATACATGACACGTTTATCGCAAAAAAGCATGCATTTATAGAAACAGAAATGGTGTTTCTAGAAACAATTTCACCCTGGAATTTTTGTTATCTCCGTTATTTAAAAGTGGTTGCTAGTTAATGAGTCGGTGTCTTGATGGGATCTCATTTAATCAGACATGCTGTTTATATTAATTATTGTATGCAGTTAAAAAGATAGCTGAAAAAAAAATGTTTTCTGTTTGATGGGAGAAAATCATACTAAAATTATGCAATTCACAGAAAATATCAAAAATTGTTAATCTTAATGTGTAAATTCAGTATAAGATCAATTACAGTTACGGTTTCATTGAAATTTAGTGACCATCTTCCATCCATGGCTTTGCTATAATATAAAATTGCATTGCCTTTTAATAATGAAAAGATGAAGATAATGAATAGTGGTCAATCTCATAACTCCTATAAGGAGTTGGGCAAACATGGACCCCTGGACATACCAGAGGTGGCATCAGGTGCCTAGAATGAGTAAGCATCCCCTGACAACTGATCACATCTGCTGACTTCTCACACCCACCATGAGCCCTACATCTTGATCAGGTAAATGGAGTAATCCATAGTCAAAATCAGTGTGTAAAAAACGGCCTAACAATTGGTATGAAACACATTGGACAGCATTTAACCCAATGACAGGTTGTATTTGCAAACTAGATCACTATAATGACCGTAGAAGTGGCAAAATGCTGACTTTAAATGAGACTGTTGAAACCCCTATGAACATGCTGCTAATGTTCATATTTTCTTTTTAAATTAAAAAACTATTTTATTTATCACTTAATTTCTAGGTCTTTCTAAACCAGAAAAAGCAACAGAAATTGGTGAATAATGATGAAGATTTGTTGTGGTAGAAAGTATTTTTAGTGGAAAATAATTTCCTAAAAACTGGAATTCTTGTTAAATCCTTGTTAGAATTTTTTGTGGTCATGGAAACAACATTATCAGACAGGGATTAATTCACTGGATGTTGGGATGGGAGCATTTCTCTGTTGGCTTTCCCTGGTTGTCTGTGTACTTGAAGGGGAAGTAGGGATTTGAAAATGCTGAAAGGGCCTAATTGGGCAGATGCCTGATGTTCCATTTGAAGTCTGTCTGGTGTGATGACAAGATCTCAGCTGATAATTGCTTCACCACCTGTAGGATCATAATGCATTGAACGTTCTGTACATTTTTGCAAAGATGCCATTGTGCAAGTCTGAATTGCGGGATTAATATTCATAGATTTATTTTTGCTATGAAATGAAATATAATGATAAAAGTTATTTCAGGGCTTGAATTTTGTAGGTGTTAGAGAACCTGCCTTTCTGAAGTACAGCAGCTACTTCATGCTCTATACCATGATAAAGATAACTTTATCAAAATGAAGAAATCGGGAGGGGGGGGTGCATATAGTAACTTATAACTGGTTCACTTTGGTAGCATACAACCTGAGTTTAGCTATCATTTTCAGTATGAGATATGACTAGTCTGTTTTCTGTTAATCTCCACAGTGGCAGACACTAACTAAATGTTGAAAAGCAAATGGTAATGAAAGAAAAACAATGGAATTGCCCATGCAATCTCTTTTAGTATCTTCTTTAAACAAGTCACTAAGTTGAAACTGTCTGCAAAGTTGATTAAGCTTATTAACTTGTTCTTTGAGCATACCTGACAACTAAATAATTGTTTGGAAGAAAGGGAAGCATTTGGGGATTTATTTTAAAAGGTTATGTCTGTTTAATCTCTGAGAGATAGTAATATCCTGTTGTGAGTTAATTGTTTGTTTATTATTAATTCATTATTATTCCCTTTGGGTCTGACTGATTTTGATCAAAGTTAGCTCGGAGAGTTTGTTTTAGTGACAATTTTGGGCATTGGTTTCTTACCTGTGAAATCATTCACAACTGTGAATGGCATTACTATGATGCAGACCAGGAGGTCAGTAATGGCAAGAGACAGCAGAAAATAATTTGTTACACTTTGTAAACGTTTCTCCATAGAAATGGCCATACACACTAAAATATTCCCACCCACTCCAAAAAATATCAGAGGGGTCAGGAGAAGTATTGGCCAATTATATCCCTGATGTCCATCTTCAATGGTAAGAATATCTGTGCAGTTGACTGATCCATTGAATTCTCCTTGGTTAAATGGACACCCCTTTGTCCTAAGACTGACACTGCTATTTTCCAGCACAAACATTCCATTGGTTAATCCACTGGAAGATGTAATGTTATCATAGGTGTTCACATTTCCAATCGGCATTTAAAAGAATTTGGTCCCTTTGGAATTTTAAACAATGGTTTGTACTGTAGATTATTGAACCAAAATTACGTTTTATCTTTTCACATGGTAAAGGCACTTAGAGCAAACCTTGAACTTATATTCCATTGTTAGGAATTTTCCTTGTATAATCATGCATTTTCAACCAATCTGTCTATATTCCAGTCGAAAAATAATGCAGCCAAATTTCCTCACATTCAAGGATGATCTAAGCTTCCAACAGAATTTTACCTGCAGAGGAAAAATTAATATGTATGAATTAACCTATACATTAAAGAAACAAGTTTTTAGGGAAGAAAAGCTGCAATAAATATGTTACCAATTTGACATTTGCAACATATTATTGATTTGGAAATACTTCTCACCATGGGGATGATAGATTTATTATGTTAAAATAATAAGCATGCTCTACTTTTATTTTGAACAATTTCTTAATTTTCATTCACATTTTCCATGAATCAAAGGGCTCTGTTCTGCTTGGAAAGCTAATTAGACTAATAAAGAGACACTAATTAATCATAGTGTATCAGAAATAATGCCTGTGTCCAAGGGCAGATACTTTAACATTAAGCTTTTTTTTTAAAAGTTGTTTATTGTGTTGCAATTACATTGCACTTTAGAGTAATAATAAACTCATTCCTGAAAAAAAATAGAAAAATAACAAATATGAATTTATTTTAATTGCTCTGATTCAAGTTTTAAGCAGCTTCCACATTTCTTTGTAATTACAAACTATTAAGATAATTTTTTACCTGATTGATGCAGAAACTTTCAAGCTGCAGACTAATATCCAGCTGCAGTCCTCGAATCACTAGCACTTACTGGTCCACACAGTAGTGCTGGTAGCTACACACAAGTAAAATCTATCCCATCAATGCCTTCTACCTGGGATACAGCTGATCAGCATCTGATTAATCCCGTACATACAGAGGAAACAAATTCAAGTGGGGGCTATATCATCTGATTTTGAAAGTACCTTTTTTTTCCTCTTCTGAGATGATTGTATTGATCAATGGATTAATAAGATTTACACCCGCTTGAAAGTTTGTGGTTGTACACATGTATCGGGCACCTTGTATATATTTGATAACTGCTACAAAGGCATATCTCTCTGTCGGAAGGAGAAGTATTCAGAAATTTCTTTATATGTTCTTACCACCAATGTATCTTTGCAATGCAGTTAAATTATCCCACATGGAAATACAATAGTGATACTCTTTTTGAATATCCTTAAATTGTCTTTTAAAAAATGCCAACACATATTATCCTTGGCAAAATAAGTATATGGAAAGTCCATTATTCATTACAAGAATTTGTGATCCTTGGTGAGAAGAATTTTCCTTTTTATCTAAAGCATCCATTTGGTAGTTTCGATTGTGTGTGGAATTCTATCCTTCAAACACCTGATTTTAAAAATACCATCAATCCAGGATGCTCCTTTGAATTAGAATCAGATAAGTGATAAAGTTCCAGTCTTGTAGTGTGAGGCAGAAGAAGCAGCCCCTATCTGTCGTGTTCTGTAGAGGCTCTCCAACCACTGATAACTTTATATATTGTTGATATCAATTGTTACATCTATACTTCACCTGATGTACTTGTATTGTCAGACTTTGCACAGTGGAATCAGAAGGGAACCAATACCTGTCATTGTCTGCAATCTGCATTATATCAATCAATGTTTGTGATTTGAGTTACTAGTTTTTGATTGAATGTTAATTGGCTGCCTAAAACCAAACTACTCCTTGTTCCAAGCATTAATGCATGCACAATATGGGACATGCATGTTTGCCCATCTTTCATCTTTCTTTGCATTAGCATGTGTTCTGCATGGTCACAGTTTAAGAAACCTTCAAGCACATGATGCACATACAGCTTGGTGAGCATGTTGAAATTGGATGAACCTGACATTCTTTCTTTCTGACATTAAATCCACATTTCTTAATTCACATTTAGCAAATTTTGTTGATCTCCACGGATATGCTATCATCTAATTACATACACAGACAACTTGAAACTATTAATAGTGATACAGTATTATGCAATTCATGGCCTTGGGTTAGGGAATGGGACATTATGATTCATACATTTCTATGAAATTTTTCTAGAAGAGTTGTAGACACCAAACAGCTGAACTGAATTTAAGTGATATTGTGAAACTCGTGCTCCTGGGTCTCTTTTATGGGAGTAAAAAATTTCTTTTTTAAAACTCTAAACACTTTCCTGCAATATTTCGACCGTGTTACTGCTCTTTTTCAGTCATATTTATTTATCATAGCAACGTAACGCAAGATTACATACACAAAAATACTATGACGTCAAAATGAGTATTACAATATGCAATTTCTAAGATATCAGCTCTTTGGTGATGGAGGTACGTTCTGCTTTCTGTTGAATGCTTGGGTGGGTACAAGATGTATACATAATAGTATAGACTGGCTATGTAAATAAGGATAAAAGTGATGAAAGCAGAAATTTTGTTTATATCGGCCGTTAAATTGGAATACATTAAACTGACCATATATTAAGGATAATTTGTTTCAATTAGGCCATTAAATTAGATATGAAATTATTATTTATTTCCTCTTCTACACGAGTGATACTTCAATCAAAGAAAGATGGTGATTATCTATTTTTGTTTGAACTATTTTATTATCAAATACTCATAAACTTACTAAATTTGTGTGTCCCTGCAGTTCGGGTGGTTGCATGACGTCAGGCAATTATCCTTTAGGCAATATATGAATGCAGCAATAAGCATTTGTACCAACAGCATGAATACAAAAATATGTTTTGCGTCTAAAGAGACTAATAATGAAATTAACAATGCTCACCCGACCCCGTGGACACGTACATCCTCAAATATGAATACACGTACAATTAAATATATATGGTATTAATTAGGGTTGTCAAATTGATCAAAAATTAGTAACCGGTTACTCGGTTGTCTTTCTGATCGCGTACTCGGTCGTCATTCAAGAGAACATTCAAATCTTAAACATAGTTGATTCTACTTAATAACACAGTCTATATCCATCATCCTGCTGTTTATGTATTCGTAATTTCGGGATCTCGATCCGGACATTAAATAAGAGTACAAAGAAAAAAAATAATTTTTTTAATGAATAGAAATGTACATGATTATAAAAATAAACATTCAGTTTTTATTTAGTCCAGCTTTAATTTGGTAGCATTATAAGTATTAAACGTATATACATTTACGAATTTGTATGTTCGTCATCTTAGAGCTCTTTTAAACTAGTTTTTATTCAAGAAAATTATTTGATCTATACATGAGGAAGATAGCCTGCTTCGAAGTTTTGTAACAATTAGACTGGCAGATGAAAAAATGCGCTCGGATGGTACAGATGTTGCTGGGATCGCTAAGTATCGGCGAGCTAATACAGCAAGTCGCGGATACTTTGCCGAGTTCTCCTGCCACCAGTTTAATGGATCTTCCATTTCTGAACAATTGCGCAAGTAAGAGGAAATTTCACAATCGTCATGTCGTTTGTCTAAAGGCGCTTCAATGAGAAAGTCAAGCATCTACTGAGCTTTTGGCTTTGGCGGCGACGAATCTCGTGGAGTATTCAAAGCTGGTTTTAAGGGAACTTCCTCAAGTTCAACTTCCAGAGTTTCGGTTGCTAATTTACGCTGCGTCTTAGATAGAAACAGAAGATGTTTATGTCTTGGGTCCAGAAGGGAGGAAAGGATCGGAGAGGTTGATGCAGTTGCATCATTGTCAGGTTTGAACCATGAACGAACGCAGTTCATTAGCAATAGAATGTTTGACTTTTGCTATAACACAAAGTATCGTCATCAGATATTGTGAGATGGTTTTTCAGGAGGCCGCAAACAATTGGATAAATTACAGAGGTCAAAACAACACTATCGGATGACATATAAGTAGTGACCTTTGTAACTTTCCCCAGCACATCGGAAAGTGATAAGGAATCATTCGTTGTCCTTAAGCAGCATATAAACGTCTGCTTTCTTTGTTACGGAATTGTCAAGCATAACATCAGTAATGATGCGGCGTTGTTCTACTAACCTTTCTTTCATAAGTTGAGTAGAGTTCCATCGCGTGACAACATCTTGAATAAGATCCAATATTTTTTGACGTTTTCGCAACTCTGCGTTGATTGTTGTTGAATGCTTAAAGTGTCCAACAAGCTTGCGCGCACGCGATATGAGTTTGGAGACTGTTGGTATTTGCAGTGCGGGTTTAATGCAGAGTTGAAGTGTATGTCCGAAACAGTAACCGTCCGTCCACTTTGGGCATAAATTCCCTGCACATGTCATATTTCTTGCATTGTCATGTACGACATCGGTCACTTTACTATTTAGACTGAATTCAGCAACGACTTGTTTTAACTTTTCAGCGATATTTTCTCCCGTATGTCTCTCCGGCATCTCGCGAGTGACAAGTACATTTGATGTTAGCTTCCAGTCATGGTCAATGTGGTGTTCAGTTACTGTCTTGTAAGTTTTTGTTGCATGTGATGTCCATGTATCTGTTGTTAGGGAGACAGTATCAACTTTATCAAGTTCCGATTGCAAAGTAGCCTTCCGTTCGTCGTAGGTCTTTTCAATTCTTGCCTTAATCGTGTTTCTGGAGGGTTTTATAGTTAGGCAACACGGTCGACATTAGCCTCTGAAATCCCTTCCCTTCGACTATTCGCAGCGGCATATAATCCAGAACAACCATGTCAACAATTGCCTATGTTATGTCTTCCGATTGTTTGCCTGATAGATTTCTTGTACGCGGAGAATTTAGAAAATTAACCACAGACGGTTGTTTCTCTGGAGTTCCTTCAATATCACCATGTTTTATGCGCAAATGATTCAGCAAATTTGTTGTACCTCCCGTGAACGTTAATTCAACCTCGCAGAGTTGACATTTTATAGATTTTGAATCGCCGGTCCATTTAAAATATTTCCATACTTTAGAGGACGGAGGCATTTTTACTACTAACAATTGTACGAGTCCACGCTTTTTTTAATTGAATTAATTTGAACTGTATTTAAGTTGAATTCAAATCATGGTATGCCCCTGGCTATAAACAAAGCGATGTGCTGCCACCGACAGAGGTGCTAATAATTGTTGTCAAAACAGGACAGGCCTTTAATTCAGGCTACATGTATACATTGTAGGTAATTGAGAGAACAGTACTTGAGATAACGTACGATGATCTGCGAAAATAGAATGAGTGAAACAAAACAAAAAATACAAGAAATAAACAATTTTTTTTTTCAAGTACTCGGTTACTGATTTTAGTAATCGATACTCGGACCTTCCGACGAGACTCGAGTAACGGGTTACTCGTTGACAACCCTAGTATTAATAATATAGCAAGATTTTAGAAATGTTTGTTCGTTCATAGAACTTATAGTGATGAGGTACGTCAGCTGACGATATGTTATGTGTAATAGAATTTGATGCTTGAAATAATCAGTTCAATTATAAATAATAGAGTTAGTGGTTTTTATGAATTGTCAATATTTAGTCCAGTTCTCCTAAACATGTCTGCATGGTTGCATATGTAGTGGTACTATGGATGTCATGTATGAATAGTACATCTTTTGATGTGAAAATTCTGTAAAGCTAAATCATTTGATTTTTATCACTGAGGATTATGGTAAGCTAAAAAAATGATTAAGACTGTGGTCTGTAGTTACACATATTGAGTAGGGATGTTTGGATATATGGAATGTCTTCAGATATGGGCCAAGGTGACTCAGGTGAGCGATGTGGCCCATGGGCTTCTTGTTTAAGCTTTCCACAGATCATAGAACTATTTTGATATTTTTATGCCCCCCTTCAAAGAAGAGAGGCATTTAGGTTTGCACCTGTCGGTCGGTCTGTAGATCACATGTTGTCCGCTGAATATCTTAAGAACCATTCACTTGATATTTCATATGTAGGTTGTTATGTTTTTGGGGTCCAAAGGTCAAGGGTCACACTGGACATAGGAATATTTAATATCTTGAGAACCCTTTGCTTGACAGATATTAAACATGGTACACTGGTACATCTTCAGGAGAAAATGACCCCTATTGATCTTGAGATCACTTGGTCAAAGGTCAAGGGTCATGCAGTCTGGACATAGGAATATACTGTCCTCTCAATATCTTTAGAACCCTTGAATTGACAGACATCAAACTTGGTACACTGGTACATCTTCAGGAGAAGATGACCCCTATTGATTTTGAGTTCACATGGTCAAAGGTCAAGGGTCACACTGGACATAGGAATATACTGTCCGCTCAATATCTTGAAAACCCTTTGCTAATGACAAACATCAAACTTGGTACACTGGTACATCTTCAGGAGAAAATGACCCCTATTGATCTTGAGATCACATGGTCAAAGGTCAAGGGTCAAACTGGATATAGGAATATACTGTCTGCTCAATATCTTGAGAACCCTTTGCTTGACAGACATCAGATTTGGTACACTGGTACATCTTCAGGAGTACCATATAGTTCGACTATATACAGGACCCCTATATATTGATTTTGAGGTCACATGGTCAAAGGTCAATGGTTAAACTGGACATAGTAATATATTGTCTCCTATAATTTAAGAATTTTTTGCTTGATTGACACCAAACTTGGTACAATGGTAAAGCATAAGAAGCAGATCGCAGGCCCCTATTGATTTTAGATCACTTTGTCAATCCACTCCTGACATAGGCAGATACTGTCTGCTCAATATATCAAATAGAATTAATATTTATTTAACTGGCGGCCGCCACTTAATTTATGTGGCAGCCGCCACTTATTATCTGGGGGCCGCCATATGCATTAACTGGCGGCCGCCACTTAATTTATATATGGCGGCTGCCAATTACAAAAACAGTGTAATTCGTATCGCTGAGTGATTATTTTGGAAAGATTTAGAATAGTACGCAAACACGCAGCATCGTTTTTCAAAGTGCATAGGGACAGTCGGAGGAGAAATTGTCTTCTACAATTGTTGACAAGCAGAAAAGGAACCTAAAATGTCTCTTTTGTCCAAACTTCATACTCCTAAATTGGAGGGAGGGGGCTCCGTTCATCCTTCAATTGATCAGTTCATTCATTATTACATTTTTACCATTCATTACTACCACCAAAAGAGTGGGGTTGGGGCCAATCTGCCAATTAATCTTATTTCACATGTGAAAATAATTTAGTTTGCATGTGAAAATAATAGAAATTGAACATTGTCAAAAAAATGGAGGGTCAGCCCCGAGGTTCTACGTATTTAACAGCACAATCGAAAAACAATAATTTAATGCTCTGAATTGTGTATATATATATATATATATATATATCACATACATATTACTAAGCTTTGGGGAGGGATTGCACCCCTTTCGTTTTGAGAGAGAGAGATAGAGAAAGAGAGAGGAATTGAATAACTGGTGACAGCCATATAAATGATTCAAATTGAGTGGCGGCCACCATATAAATTAAGTGGCGGCCGCCAGATAAATTAAGTGGCGGCCGCGAGTTAATTAAATATTAATTCTATACCCTGGCACCTATCTGCTTCCGTAGTATAGTCCAATTTGTATATGTGTGATTTATGTAGAAACAATGCTACAATGATTATTATAAACTGAAAGAAAAAAAATTTGATCAGTTTATTTAAGTTATTATTGTCAAAATCATTCTACATACTTCTCAATCTAGCGAATACAATTTATTATCAAAGAATTATTAGTTCTACACCGAGAGTTTGTTTTCAAAATGATTCAGGCACGATCTGACATCATGCACAGTTATATAGTACTACATGTTACCTGTAAAAGCAAAGGATGGACTTGCTGCTAATTGTAGAGACATGAATGAGGACAAATATTGACGTCACTTGTTTTTATTGCAGGGACAGACAGAAATAGATAATTGAAAAATCTAGTCATAAAGTAAATAGGGTCACTTTGAAGTGTACCTTGTATAGACTCCCATGTATCTGCATCGTATTGTTTAAACCCAGTGTCTTCAAATTAGTAAAGCTTCTTAGTGTAAATAATGCAAAAGAACTCAATAATTTAGGAAAGTTCCTACAACAGGCTAATAATTTATGAATTTTGTACTTGCAACAACATATTATTCAAGTGTATTGTTATGTGTATGTTGAAATGCATTGATTTTATGTCCTCAAAATTGTATCTGTATGTCTACTCACCCTCTACTGTCTTATTTGTATATATTTGTAAATATTTTGTATTTATGACCGATGTAGTTTAAGAAAATAAAGAGTCTGAATAGTTTAATATGTATACATTTCGTTGGTATGGGGTCTTACAGTATGACCAGAGAAAACCCAAATGAATTTTGAAGTCTTTGTCTCAAGTCTGAATGCTGATTTAAGTTTTATTTGTCCTATTATAGATTAAATTTCATTATGTTTTCGATGGATAAAAGTACGTTAGTACTTTCTTAGAACTATGTGATATATGCTCACGTAGGTATCCCACGATTTTCCCTATCTGTTCATCAGATCTTATTTCCTCCATAGAATGGAGCACAGAACTTCATTATGCATATAAAATCAAAGGCACAGTTTAGTGCAATATCAGCTGACGTCAGGGGTTGCCCAGAGTTACCTGGACAGAATCTTTATTGTGACAACATACAAGGCTGGTTTATGGGGAGTACAAGAGGGGATGTTGAAAGGAAGAATAGCAATTATCAATTAAGGGAGAAACAAGCAGGGTTATTAATCAATTAATTATCTCACTGAAATAAGGTTGACAAGTTTATAGTGACTTTTTAAAAAATGTAAGGAATAGAAGCTTTAGATGACATCGAGTTTTTATCAGTGTATGGACATCAACTCCACTAAATCAGCAAACACGGATTTACCCCATGACTTAGACATTTTCAGTAGACAATATATTCATCCAATTTCTGATTTTAAAAAAAACCATAAACAGTATTTTGTGATGAGGCAACAAATGAAAGGAAATACTGAAACAAATTAAAATTTTCTTATTCAACATTAGAATTTAAGTTCATTTATTTTCAAATCCACATCCATCCATGGAGCAAATGAGATTAGACATAATTTCTCTGATATTTATAAAGTTAAATTATATTTGTTATTAGGATTTTATTTACACCAAGAAATAAAGTTTTACATTGATCGTATTTTTTTTAATTGGAGATGACTTTATATTTTATTGAGAAGAGAAAGAAATCCATGATTTATTCACCAAAGTTAATTCTAATAAAAGCAAAAAACAGGGCATGTACTCTTTGTGTTTGTCACCAAATTCAGCTGTGGAATTAAAAAAATTTTATTTAAAATACTGGCACATCCTCCAAAGAGACAAAGACGTTTTTTTCTGATATATCTATTGTGTCATACGAAATGCAATAAAAATTTAGGGGATATACTCTAATCATCAATTATAAAAATAATCAAAATGCATGATAAAGTTTGTAAAGTGAAGACTCCTGATGAGGTGGATTTGCATGCAGCTGAAATTCTATCTATTTGTCAATTATTTTAATATCATAAGCTGACGTATATCACACTGTTGAAACACTGAATGCCCTGCCACGATGCGGCAATGTCTGAGTCAATGTGGCTGATGGGGGCCTTTATTATTTTCTTACTAGTAATAATATGAAAAGATCAATTTAATTCTTATTAAAGATATTACAATGCCTATCACAATACAGTTAAAAATATTGCAATACGAAATTTCCTGAAAATACCCAGCCTATAGTTTTTGACGTCATAAGAGACCACAATCTGATCTGTGAAGCAAAACAAAAGCAAGTCAGTAGATGATTTATTTTGCATCTGGAGGAGTTTTTGGATGAGGGTCCGAAGTTTTTTGTACAAGGATATCACTTTGAATTCATAATTTATTAATGCAGATGTCGGCCACATCGATGATTTTTCATTGGAGGGCAAACAAGAAGATCGATCAAGATCCTATTCATTCTGAGTGGGACGTTAAACAGTATACAACCGACCAACCATTTTTATGCAAAACAAACTTTTTTTGAAAATCGTCTCCTATGACCTATGTAGTTTTTGGGCATCAAATGTTTGTCATTTGATGTTTTACAAGTTTCACCAATAAACTGTTTTTAATATCATTCAAATATTGGAAGGATCAGCCTATAGTATATATTACACAAACTGGAAAGAAATTGAAATTTACATATTCATATCTCAACAGTCTGTTGCAATTCCCATGGGCACGAATTGTGCTCCTTTGTTAACTGACCTGTTTTTATATTTTTAGGAAGCAGAATTTATTCAAAAACTTTTACATGAGAAGAAAAAATCTCTTGCTGTGGCCTTCAATGTGACATTTAGATATATCGACATTTTAACTATTAACAACACCTGCATATGGTGTTTATATCTCTCAACTGATTCGATACGCAAGAGCTTGTTCTGCATATGATCAGTTTTTAAATCGAGGCAGGCTACTGATAAACAAGTTGATGGGTGCAGGGGTTTCAACAACTATGTAAAATATTTTGGCTTTAAAAGAGAATAAAAATATAATTTGCTGATTCTGTAAGGTATAGTGTTTGCATAAGTAACAAAGAAGCTGATTATGCCAAATATTCAGATTATTTTGATAGATAAGTTGTGTATAGATATATCATATGTAACACAATTAAATACTTTAAATTATACATGTATTCAATTACAAGGAAGAAAATTCACATTTCCATGTTTTATCCTTCTGTGAGTAATTCTTTAGGTGCCATTAACTATATAATTGTATCAGTAGTTAAGTCTCCCAAACAAAGTTTTGAGACTTATTTATTTCATTCTTGTAGTGATAACAAAAAATTGATTTATTATAGGGTTGTTAAAAGCTTGGAAAATTCTGTTTTTGCACTTATAAAACATTCTATCTAAGAAAACAAATGATGTTGTTTTCATTTCAAATCTGTTTGATTTTGTATTCAATGATAATTCTGATCACTTGAATTCACAATAATATTACAACAGGATGGGATAGTAACAATGAACCATTTTGTCGATTCCTGAACATTCAGATAAACAAGACGCAATTTCCTTGTGACATAAAGCAGACTTACAGAGTTTCAGCCAGGGGAAGGTGCTGAATAATTTGCTTAACAAGTCATAAAATATTTGTTTTGCAAGCATCCTAGCTAGCATACCAGACTGAAGCAGGATTAAAAGTTTCACGATAGTTTGCCAGTATCTCTAGTGATGGAAGAAAATACCACAACAAATATCTGAGTAGTTGATGTCCATCCTGATAAAACTGTTCATGATATTTCACAGGAAATATTGAAACCCTTTCTTTATTGAGTCTGTATTTGTGCTGGGTGTTTCTGGTGCTGCTCTTTTGTTTCTATGGTTATTTAACAGTTTCTGGATAGAACTGAAAGAGACTCTCAAGATTGTCAGAAAGTCAAATAGCATGCCAACATTAAATGAATCAAAACAAGCATCTGTCTTCTCTGTGGCCTAACATGATCCCAGTCTTTATAATGAGAGTCTCTGATCGAAAAAGGCCTCATTAGGAATGTCTGCTGTAGAATTAAGAGCCATCTATTTAAGGTGTGGGGCTTTTTTTGTTATTATATGCCCATCTTTAGACAGGACTATTGTGGTACAGCAATGTCTGTACATATATACGTCCATTTGTTCAGGGTTTTCTGTTTCAAATTTCATTTCTCTGTCACATATATCAAACTGAAGCTTGCTATGTAGCTTCTCTGTTGGTCACTCTAGATCATGTTGCAATTTTGATCCATTTTTACTTCTCTTGCAGGGGTTTTTCCCCTTTATTTGAAAAAAATAATGTAATATGGAGGGTACATATTAATTTGTCCCGCGAACTCCTCCCACAATTTTCTAGTGAAGACCTTCTTGTTTTACAGGGTGTTTGTATGAGTATTAAAGATGTGCATGTGGCAAGGATTTTGATTTTCTTCAATTTTTGAGATAATTACAGGTTGTTGAACTTCGTCTGTTTTGAGGAAATACTATATTAAAGAAAGGACATGATTCCTCTCACAGTTTTGAAGCTAAGGGCCTTTGCAAATAAATTGAAGATGTGCATAGTGCTTAGGATTTTGTATTAATTTTTTTTAATGTTTAAAATTTTTGGGAAATGTTTTTACACACAGAACTCTTGGTTTGTCTATATATCTACCTCCTTTCAAGTTTTTAAGCTAGGACCTTTTATTCAAAGAAAGTATGTCAAAGCGTGACTGTACTACCTGAAGCAAAGTTCCACAAATCATGGCTGAAGAAAAACACTTAGCTTTTCACAGGCATATTTAAATATGTGCCATTTTTAGTAACTCTTGTTGATTTATTTTCATTTTTGAAAAATATAATGAAGATTTACTAACCAATTGCAATACTAGTTTTGTGATCTAACCGCTGAGCTAACTAGGCGGCTGATACATGTAAAATATAGTAACATTACTACAATATAGAATTTAAATCAATGCAATCTGATTAAAATCAGATCCTTTGATCTGCTCACGTAGATAGCTACACAAGGATCTGAAATAATCCTCTTTGGGTGACGTCTACATGACCTTTTGTTTAATGATTGCGCCATACAGAAAATGACGTCAACAAGTTACAGTAATCTCTCTCCCACGAAGTTCAACTGTATGTGCTCGCATAAGGATTTTCTAAACTTTCACAATAATGCCTAATTTATTTGGTTCAAACAAACAACAAATCGTACAAAATAAAATGCATCCAAATTTAATAAAATGTCAATTACAATAAAATACAACCAAATTTGATAAAATGTCAATTATGATAAAATGCAACCAAATTTGATAAATTGTCAATTATGATTCATGTATGAATAGTGATGGGTATGATTTGAATAGTTGTCAAGATGGTGTTTGGAAAATCTCTTCCTTACCAATTATTGATACCAATGAAGAAAATAATATTTTAGCTAATTTGAACTAGAAGCTCTTTTGATCACCTATTGTCCATCATGTCTCTCTGTCCGTCTGTCTGTAAACTTTTCACGTTTTGGATTTCTTCTCCAGAAACATTGGACTTATTTCAATCAAACTTGGCAGAGAGCATCCTTGAGAGAATGGCTTTAAAGTCTATTCAAATGAAGGACCATGACATTGAAAAGGGAGATAATCACCAAAATGCAAAATTAGCATGGGGTCCTTTAAAAATCTTCTTGTCAAGAACCATTAGGCCAGAAGAGCTGAAATTTACATGAAAGCTTCCTGACATAGTGCAGTTTCAAGATTGATAAAATCATGGCTCCCGGGGGTAGGATGAGGCCACAATAGGGGATCAAATTTTTACATGCGAATTTATATGGAAAATCTTACTCTTCTTAAGAACCACTGGGCCAGAAGATCTTAAATTTTCATGAATGCTTCCTGACATAGTAAAGATTCAAGTTTGTTAAAATCATGACATGGAGGGTAGGATGGGGCCACAATAGGGGATCAAGGTTATACATGTGAATATATATAAGAAAGATCTTTTAAAAATCTTCTCAAGAACCATTGGGCCAAAGAAGGATGCATTTACATGAAAGCTTACTGACACAGTGCAGATTAAAGTTTGTGAACGTTCACAGTCTTCAAGGGTAGGGTGGGGCCACAATAATGGTGATTTTTACATCTTTTTGGTATTTTTAAAAACTGTTATTGTTGTTACTTTCACGAATGTCACTGGCTCTATAGGCCCTTGAGACTACTGGAGTCCCAAATTTTCAAAATTCATTTCGCGCTAATCCAACAAGGCAACATCAAGAAAATAATGTCTTATGAAATATACATGATTTACAGTAACTTATTTGATTTTTTGAAATGACATGGATATTCTAAACATTGAGGGAGTACTTATTTTGAAAATTTTGATCACTTAGTGGCCTGAGGCTATGTTATATCCGCAGAAACCAGATTTGAACAAAGCTAAGTTAATGTCCGGTAGGAAGTCATTTTGTGTGTAGAACAGTGAACTTACTATTAATATAGTGTATAGGCTGCATTACATAATCTGTTGTTGTATTTTGTTTTCAGAGGGACTAATGTCCATATCTTAATTGCATTGAATTTTTTATCAATAATGGTCCATCAACAAGGAAATCAATGACCTTTGTGCCATTAGGACTATATTCATGCTTGTTGACGGTACATGAAATGGCTGCTCTCTTGTGAGCTTGATGGTGATTTGGGTACCAACCTAAACAGATTATTGTCAAATTATTTAAAGCTGGAACAAACAAATTAAATAAACAAGAGCAATATCCTTACATATTTGCTCAATTTGTGTAGAAAAGACCTTAGAATGATCATAAACGGAACACAAACCAAAGCAATAAAACATTTCCTCTGTCACACAATTGAATGCCAGGAAAATGCTGTGGAATTATGGATTAAGCGATACTTTCCAGTTTGGTTTTGATGTGAAATTGATAGTGTATTTACAAGGTTTACATGAATGATGTAAACTAAAGTACTGTAAATCACTGAATATTATTTCCTTTGTTTTTATGCCCAGAAGATATTAATTGGGTTTGTCTCTCTCTTTGCATGTCCACAACTTTAACTTTGGTCATAACTTTTGAATTACATATAATGTAAGGCAGGGTCCTCATACAGTGGTGAATTGAAAGGTCAAGGTTAATGCTAATTGACTGCTGTAGTTTGGGGTCATCAAGGTCAAATTTGACACAATTGAACATAGCCATGCTTATTTTGGTATGGACTGACAAATTCAAATCCTGCATGAACAGAAGAAAGAATGAGAACTGTGTAACTATGGAATCAAGACAATTTGAACAATTTTTTTCTCAAAGTGTGTTACTTTAACTCCACAAAAATAATTGATCTTCCAATATGATTTATGTACATGTATGTGGGAATAATTCTAAAATGCATCTTTTCATAAAACTTGCTGTTTTGGATGTATATCCAACAGTTTGTGGTTCCTATGCCACCAATATAATCTCTCTTTTTTTTTTCAGAACCCCTGAGCAATGCCCTCAAGTGGTATCCTTGCTGTCGGAGAGCTACAACCCACATGTACGATTTGGGGCAGCCATGGCCTTGGGAATTGCTTGTGCTGGAACAGGTCTTAAGGTAAATTGTTTAGGGAAAGCCAAAGGGATTTGCAGTTTAGAATCGTTGATTCAACCACAAGTTCTGAATACAAATAATGTAGAAGTGTTTGATTTGCTTCGGTTTTTTTTATATTATCTTTTGGTTGTTTTTGTTGTTTTGTTTATTCATGACATGAGGGGTAGTTTGGTTTTTGTAGGTCACTTGAGTCACCCATATGGGCAGTACTATTCAAGTTTTTGTGCAAAGTTTTTACAATATTGTACATGTTGTAGAGGCAATGACGAGAAACCTTATTCCAATGAATAATGTGCCTAGTATTGGGCATATTCCCATAATAACAACAAATTTCTATGTCCTAATACATATAGGCACCAATCAAGCTACTGCACAACCGAAAGTTGTGAACAAAAATTGTGTGATCGATATCCGGTTGTGCAGTAGACCCGCTAGATTCAGTTGTGTCAGAGGTCAATTGACCTTTACGAATTGAATTCAGCCTTATAAATAAAAAAAAAATAAGAGTGTAACGCTGAGGGAAATTTAATATCGTATGATTTCATAGAAAGCAATACACTCTGATGGCTCATTTGACGCTAGAATTTGTTTTGACACAAGAGTTGGTTATGAATTTTTACCAGTGAATGAAAAGAGTCTCAATCTTATTCATATCTGGGTATTCAATGATTACTGCATGGGCACATTTTGATTTGAATTCAAAGTGATGTGAGTAAAAAAAAAAAGATGACATTTAGTAAATAAATATTCTCAAGTTTTATAGAATAATGAAACAAAAGTGGTTGTAACTTTGAATACACACAGACTTAAGTATCCATTAATAACTTATAGTGCAATAATGAAAATTACAATACATGTACTTTATGCATCTTAATGAATCTGAACCGCAATATCTTGAAATTCTTCAGTAACTCAAAGTTTTTGGAAATTTGCAAAAAGCTGTTTAGTATAGTTCAGGATTTCAAAAACATTGATTTAAAGTAAATTATTCAGATGAACAAATGATTTGGCCCAGCACCTTAACTAATGATGGACAAAAGTGCAGGTGTGTGCACTATTGATAAATCTAACTTTCAAGAGCACTGAATAAATTTTGGATAGCTAATTAATTTCCTTGTTTAGTCTTTGTCCCTTTGATTGATTGGCAACATTTTTATGGTACAATACCCAAATAATAACAGAAATGGGCCATTAATTCTCTAAGTGAATTTTTAATGTTGGAAGATTTATAAGGACAAAGGTTTAGTGCAGCATTGACCAGCAGTGTTAGACAAATATTGCTGCATAGTGAAGTCTAAAGAGAACACTTTCATTAATCATCTCCTTGTTTTTGTGGTAGACATTATGGTAGACATTGGACAGAGGGAAGTACACTAAAAGTTTAGGAGAATTTGCAATTTTCATAAGATCAGAGGAAACATATTGTACTCTGAATTCCAAAACAGTATTCTAACTAGACACTCATTACTAGTAATGAGTAGGTCTTCCGTTAGACCACTTCCGGTAAAGAGCTTTCTATTCCTACGAAAACCATTTAAATGTATCAGAAAATGTGCCTTAACAATGAATGAGAAATGTATTATCGAATTTTTTACTCCTTTCTCGTAACTTCCGGTGACGACCGGAAGTAATATTCAGATGCGTTTTCCTATAAATGACAGCGACTCTTTACTGTCTATATTCCCTGAAAATTTCACGTCTCTATCTGAAAGAGTTCTCAACAAAAAGAAGTAGACTAAAGAAAGAAAAGGTAGTAGGTTACTACCGACCGGAAGTCAATTTTGAAAAACAAAATTATCAGAACTTTAGAAGTTGATACTTTTATTAAGACATCTGAAAATCATATGAAAGACTTCAAATATAAGCGAGATTTATGAGGACAAAGAGACGAAAAGTAAAAGGGTATTTTATCAAGAAACCGGAAGTAGTCGTTTTGACTACCGACAGAGTCAATATTCTTTTGACACTTTGAAAGAGAGTCAATAAACTAGTATAGGTTTCATTTTAAAGGGAAAAGTTTGAAATTTGCGATTCTTTTCATCACTTCCGGTGACGACAGGAAGTGACAGTCGACATGTTCAACCCCCTACTGCACGCTTACAAACGGAGATTAATCATCCCTGAATATTTGATGAACCTATATTTTACCTTTTCCAAGAAAAATGCTGGACAAAATTCCTTTTGAGAAACAGAAAATCGGCCATATTTTCCTACCGGAAGTGAATGTTGTAAAAACAAAAATAATTATAGCAAGGTCATTTCATAAGACATTATTCCTGAAAATATCAAGAAAATATATGCAGACTCCAAGAAATCGGAAAATCGACATTTTTTCAAATACTTCCGGTAGAGACCGGAAGTGACGAACGAAATATTGAATGTATGTGTACAATAAACTAATGTTAGTTGATCAACTCTACAAGTTTCAAGCATCTATCTATATTCATTATTGAGAAACTGAAAAAACAAGGTTTGAATATGTCCACCCCATATCTCACGACCGGAAGTGAATTTTACAAAAATGTTTTAAATTTACTCTAGACATTTATAGTGTCTATAACATATGTAAAATTCAAATCATTAACTTGTTTTATGACCGAGATTTATGGCACTGAAAAATGAGAGAATGAATAGTCTTTCTTTAATATAACCGGAAGTTGGAGATTCAACTTCCGGTCGGGTCAACATTTTTTGAGAATTAGAACGAGACCTAGTAAACCGATATAGGTTTCAATTTCAAACAAAAAAGTTTTGAAATTGATGATTCCTTTAATCACTTCCGGTGACGACCGGAAGTGACAGCCGACATTCTTAACCCCCTACTGCACGCCTACAAAGTGAGATCTATTAACTCTGAATATTTGAAGACTCTATCTTTTACCGTTTCTGAGAAAAACGCTTGACAACGAAAACAGCTAATAAGCCGTATTTGCCAACCGGAAGTGAATTTTACAAAAATATTTGACGTTGCTCTAGACATTTATAGTGACTATAATATATGTAAAACTCAACTCATTAACTAGTTTCATGACCGAGATTTATGGCACTGAAAAATGAGAGAATGAATAGTCTTTTTTTAATATAACCGGAAGTTGGAGATTCAACTTCCGGTGGTATCAACATTTTTTGAGAATTAGAACTAGACCTAGTAAACCGATATAGGTTTCAATTTCAAAGAAAAAAGTTTGAAATTGATGATTTATTTAATCACTTCCGGTGACGACCGGAAGTGACGGCGACAAAAAATATTACGTGCATGCACCATAGAGAAGATAGATCTATCATCCCTGAAAGTTTCATTCGATTATCTTTTGTGGTTTTCAAGTTTACCCCCGGACAAAGTTTCTTTCAAAAACCGGAAAATCGGACGTATCTCACGAACGGAAGTGAATTTTGAAAAAATGAAAAAAATGCCTCGAGGTACCATCGTTGTCTATAACCTGTGAAAGTTTCAGGAAAATCCATCCAACGGTCTAGGAGACGAAAGGGAAAAAAAAAAAATAATAATAACTAGACACGATCTCGTTGCGAGCAATGAGTAGGTCTTCCGTCCGATTTGTTGATGCACTCGGAGTTAAAAAAAAAAAAAAAAAAAAGACAAATGAGTCCCAATTTAGTTTCCGACTTTAAGACACTTTAGATATAATCAATTTTTCATATCATAAGCTTCTGAAGCAAAGTTGTGGTGAAATTCGTTTGAAATTCGACTCTCCAGGCGAGCCATAAGGCCCGCGGGCCTATTTCTTGATGTCATTTGTTAGCCCTCTATAGACTCAACAACTTTAGTTCTATATGTCTTTACAAAATATTTACCTGTAAAAAGTTATTGAGATCGACCGATATCGACAAAAAATCGACTCTACAGGCGAGCCATTAGGACCATAGGCCTATTTCTTGATATCAATCGATAGATCTCGATAAACTGAACAACTTTTGTTCAATATGTCCTTACAAAATATTTACCAGTTACAAGTTTTTGAAATCGACTGATATCGACAAAAATCGACTCTACAGGCGAGCCATGAGGCCCACAGACCCATTTTTTGATATTGATCGATAGGTTATGACACATTGAACAACTTTTGTTCAATAATGCTTTTCAAAAAATATGTCGTTTTAAAGATATGAGGCGTCAAATATTTACGATTTTGGCCCTTAAAATCTCTAATTACGTAACATATGACCTACTTTTTGATTTGATAAGATCAAGCTCGTTGAGATGAACATTTCCGCTTCTACAACTTATTATAAAATATTAATAGTTTCTGAGATATTCTCAAAAACATTTGGACCCTTCTGAACCCCTAATTTAAAGGGCCAGCCCGTTTTGCTTGATATCGTAAGAAAGGCCTTGTCATTTTAAACATTTTTTGCTCAACAAGTATTTAGAAATTCTTTACCGTTCTCGAGTTATCTCTACAAGAAATATTTAGGGGCCAAACTGTAGCTCCCTAACGGGGCCACATAGGGAAAAAACGAAATGTACATATTGTTTAGATTATCATTCTGAACAACTTTTGTTCAATAATGCTTTTCAAAATATTTGTCGTTTTCAAGATATGAGACGTCAATTATTTATGATTTTGGCCCTTAAAATCCCTTATTACGTAACATATGACCTACTTTTTGATTTGATAAGAACAAGCTCGTTTAGATGAACATTTCCGCTTCAATGACTTATTACAAAATATTAATAGTTTCTGAGATCTTCTCATAAACCTTTGGACCCTTCTGGGCCCCTAATTTAAAGGGTCAGCCCCTTTTGCTTGATATCATAAGAAAGGTCATGACATTTCAAACATTTTTTGTTCAACAAGTATTTAGAAATTCTTTACCGTTCTCGAGTTATTTCTAGAAGTAAATTTTAGGGGCCAAACTGTAGCTCCCTAACGGGGCCACATAGGGTAAAAACGAAATATGCATATTGTTCAGATCATCATTCTGAACAACTTTTGTTCGTTATTGCTTTTCAAAATATTTGTCGTTTTCGAGATACAAGGGGTAAAAAATTTATGGTTTTGGCCCTTAAAATCCCTTATTACGTAACATATGACCTAAATTTTTATATGAATAGATTTGGATTGTTGAGATGAAGATTTTTTGTTCTTTGACTTATACCAAAATATTAACGATTTTTGAGATATTTGATCTAGACTTTGAGCCCTTCTAGATCCCTAATTTAAGGGGCTAACCCCTAAATCTTGATATTTTCGAAAAGATCTCGTAAATGTGCACAACTTTTGTTCTACATGTCTTAACAAAATATTTGCAAGAAAAAAGATATTGGAGATGAAAGGTCAAAAATCGCCGAAATCGGCGAAAAATTTTGGCATCCATTTTTTCAGGTCCAGGCGAGCGTTTAGGCAAATCGCCTCTGGTAAAATCGAATCCCCCACAAATCTTCTAAAATGTTTACTCTATCTTGTGTAGAAATTTCAAGACTCTAGCTTCAAAACTAACGGAGGAGATGCGTGGACAACAAGGCCCTTCAAAAAGTCACTAAAAGAGAGATAACTCCTGACCGGAAGTGACGTCAAGCACGAAATTTTGCAAGCAAAGTCTCGTCACCAAACGACATCTTTCCTGAAAATTTCGTGAAAATCGATCGAGAAATGGCTGAGAAAAACGCGTGTACTACCAAGGAAAATAATAATAATAATAATAATGAAGAAGAAGAACGCGAACAATAATAGTAAGGTCTTCCGCAGGAGACGGAAGACCTTAATAATGAAGAAGAAGAACGCGAACAATAATAGTAAGGTCTTCCGCAGGAGACGGAAGACCTTAATAATGAAGAAGAAGAACGCGAACAATAATAGTAAGGTCTTCCGCAGGAGACGGAAGACCTTAATAATAATAATGAAGAAGAAGAACGCGAACAATAATAGTAAGGTCTTCCGCAGGAGACGGAAGACCTTAATAATGAAGAAGAAGAACGCGAACAATAATAGTAAGGCCTTCCGCAGGAGACGGAAGACCTTAAATATGAGAGGATATTAAACTCATGATTTATTGATTGTATATTCTTTAACGTCCCACTCAAGAATATTTCACTCATATGGAGACGTCACCATTGCCAGTGAAGGGCTGCAAAATTTAGGCCTATGCTCGGCGCTTACAGCCTTTGAGCAGGGAGGGATCTTTATCGTGCCACACCTGCTGTGACATGGGGCCATGGTTTTTGCAGTCTCATCCAAAGGACCACCCCATTTAGTCGCCTCTTATGACAAGCAAGGGAAATTGAGGACCTATTCTAACCCAGATCCCCTTGGAATGATTAAACTCATTAAGATTTTATGCCCCCCTTCAAAGAAGAGGGGCATATTGGTTTACACCTGTCTGTCGGTCGGTAGACCACATGTTGTCCACTTAATATCTTAAGAACCATTCACTTGATCCTAATGATATTTCATGTGTGGGTTGGTTATGAGTAGGAGAGGACCCCTATTGTTTTTCAGGTCAAAAGGTCAAGGGTCAATTTACTCTAGACATAGGAAGACCTTGTCCACCTCACTACTTGAGAACCCTTTGCTTGACAGACATCAAACTTGGTACACTGGTGTATCCTAAGGAGAAGATGACCCCTCTTGATTTTGAGGTCACATGGTCAAAGGTCAAGAGTCACACTGGACATAGGAATATACTGTCCACTCAATATCTTGAGAACCCTTTTCTTGACCAACATCAAACTTGGTAAACTGGTACATCTTCAGGAGAAGATGACCCCTATTGAATTTGAGGTCATATGGTCAAAGGTCAAGGGTCAAACTGGACATAGGAATATACTGTCCGCCCAACATCTTGAGAACCTTTTCTTGACAGACATCAGACTTGGTACACTGGTACATCTTCAGGAGAAGATTACCCCTATTTATCTTTAGATCACATGGTCAAAGGTCAAGGGTCAAACTGGACTTAGGAATATACTGTTAGCTCAATATCTTGAGAACCCTTTTCTTGACAGACATCAAACTTGATGATACTCAGTTTTCCAAATGTTTTTCTAAACGCCTTGAGATATTTGAATTGATTTTTTGTATGCAGTTGTATATTGATGAGTTACAGATCGAGTTTGAGTTTTGTTCCAGTTTGTTTATTATGGAGTTGTGCCCCTTTAACATAGAAAAATTACTGTTACAACCAGTTTTCTGGGTGTTTTCTTAACACCTTGAGATATTGAACTGATTTTTTGTATGCAGATGTATATTAATGTGTTACAGATCGAGTTTAAGTTTGTTCCAGTTCGTTGATTTTTGATGTAGTTGTATTAATTTTATGGCTGTTAAATATGGTGTCCGGATAGGGTCATTTGCAAAAGCGTGACTGCGCATTAGTCACAACATGCCGCCATGCCAACAAGCAACACGCCTTCGCGCTCTCATGCCAACAAGCAACGTACCTTCGCGCTCTCACGCCAACAAGCAACGTACCTTCGCGCAGACAAGCAAAGCGCCTTCGCGCTCTCACGACAACAAGCAACGTACCTTCGCGCTCTCATGCCAACAAGCAACGCGCCTTCGCGCAGACAAGCAAAGCGCCTTCGCGCTCTCACGACAACAAGCAACGTACCTTCGCGCTCTCATGCCAACAAGCAACGCGCCTTCGCGCAGACAAGCAAAGCGCCTTCGCGCTCTCACGACAACAAGCAACACTCCTTTGCACTCTCAAGGCGTGTTGCTTGTCGTGAGAGCGCGAAGGCGCGTTGCTTGTCTGCGCAAAGGCACGTTGCTGGTTGGCGTGAGAGCACAAAGGCGCATTGCTTGTTGGCACGACGGCGTGTTGTGACAAACTCGCAGTCACGCTTTTGCAAATGGCCCTATCCGGACACCATAGTTAAAACATATGTAGAGGATTGTTAAGTTCTTCTTTGTACTAAATGCAGGTAACATACAGTCTGAATACTACATTCAACGCTGTACTTCGATAGATTTCCTACATGTGACTTTACTGCAGGCAGGGGCATTCGTGTTGTGCCGACACATCTCAGTTTTATCTAAAGTTACAGAACTAAAGGTCATGCAAGGACATGTAATCAAATGTAGCCTTACAATTTAGAATTAATGTATTGAATGATTCCACCTTCAGGAGGGATATCACTGGGTCCCCTTGTCAGAGAAGTTTCTGGGCTGCACCCTTAAACTCCACAAATGAATAAAGGATTGGTTGCATCTTTGAAACCAAAACAATGTTGATGAACAAAAATTTCAATGTCATGTATGACATTTGTAATTTTGTCCAACTAATTTATCATGTGACTTTCAAAGATACTAATCTCACAAATACATATCCCTCTAGTGATTTTCAGTCAATAGTTTATTTAATCCTATGAACTGTGTGAAACTGAGATTGGGTCTATTTTATTTTTGTCATGTTTTTTTCATACATCATTCAGATCAATATATGAATTTGGGTTGTGAACGTAAACAAAAGTCAATTAAGATTCCATTCAAGGTTTAGCTCCTCCGATCTCATTGACTATGAAATTGATCATGATTGCTGACTGGAGCAGTGTCTAGCAATGTACAAAAAACGTGGAACAGGACCCTCCAAGTTTCCTATTGATTCATTGGTTGAGGTACTTGAGTGATAAGGCTGCAGGATAAGAATAAATGTTTATAGTTATCACTTCTGCCTGTTGTTTCTGACTTACTCTTTAAGAGGGTCATTGGGCAATTATCTTCACAGAAATTGTTTTTTCAACACTATGCAATAAAACAAAAGTGGTTTTTCTTCCAGTAGGAACAAAATTAGACTGATTAAGCTTTTTCAAATGTATGTATACATATATAATTAAACTCTTACCTTTCTCAAATGTTTTTTGCACAATATCAACTTTGACGTTGCTTTTCAATTATATAATATTTACTGTGACGTCATAGTACTTTCGTGTATGTAGTCTTGCGTTATGTTGCTATGAGAGATAAACACGACTGAAGAAGACCGGTAACACGGTCGAAATATTTTTACAAAGTGTTTAGAGTTTTCATATATATATATATATATATATATATATAATATATATATATACTTTATTACTCAAAGTAATTAAACATAATTTTCTTAATAATTATTCTTAATAATTATTAAACTTACCGATGGAGTTATTTTCGGCGTTCTAATTTTTTCTTTATTATCCAACAACACCCGATACCTAAAAGTGTCGGATCCACAACATGGATACAAGGTCAAATACAAATAATTATATAAAGCACTAAAATGACCAACGACACAAACAACCAGATTGTCAAATTTTCGGGACGACCTCTCCCTTCTTCAGGACAAACAAAAAGAATTACATAATGTGGTCACATTATGTAATTCTTTTCATTCAATGTTGTGAACAATCTGATGTATCTTTAATGAGTATGTCTTGAAATTAAGAAAGAAAAAAATATTTACAACAACAAAGGTTTCACTCCAACTCCACCAACCCCCAATGAACCCTATAGCCTTTCTAACTTTTAGATTTTGCGGCCAGGTTCAAGAAAGTGAACTGTTTTCAATTACTTCATGTCAAACTAATTGAGAGATAAATTTTTGTGTGTTCTTGATGTTTTTCTTATCATATTTTGTTTAAACAGGAAGCCATCAGTTTGTTGGAACCCATGACCAATGACCCTGTGAACTATGTTCGTCAAGGTGCTCTGATTGCATCTGCCTTGGTGTTAGTTCAACAGAATGAAAATACCTGTCCAAAGGTAAGAATATATAAAGGTGTATATTATACAGCACAGTTTCCATTCAACAGAAATTTGGGCTTGTTTGGCAGAGGAAGAAAATTTACAAGAAATAAAATTGCAATTACCCCAGGTGAAAGGACTATATATGATAAAGCTTTATTTGCCCACCAACATCAACATTTATGCTTTTCTTTCAAAATTAAGTGCATTTTGTGCAATAATCCCAATGCAACCCATTTGTTATTTTCTATTTGAAAATGACATACAGTTTCTAGGTACTGATCTCGGGTTACCCAGATGGGTTTCAGGTTACCCAAACAAAAAGGACTTTAAACTGGCAAATGACAAGGTCCATTAAGAAAAACAGCATTCATACTGTGACAGAAGTTGATCCCTGCACTGTAGAAATGGAATTATAGTGTTATAAACATGACATTTCGCTGTTATTTTCAGTATTTTGAAAAAAAAATTGCTATTTTTCACATCATGTTAGCTCACCTGAGCCATAGGTATTCTAATCAAAATTTGTCCATTGTTGTCAGTGTAAACTTATTTTTACAATTTCATCAGCTAGGAAAAGCTGACTATGATCGGATGGTTCTTAGATTCAGAACAGCACAAATGATTACCAATTATTATCATTATTATATTATCATATCGTACGAATTCAACATTAAAAGCGAGCATGTAAGTTTCAACATAATACAATTACAAAGTATAGTAACAAGTTTTGTATCTTTTCTCCAGAACCATTGGGCCAATATTTCAACCTATTTAGGCACACAATATCTTTAAGGGAAGGGGGTTTAAGTTTGTTCAAATGATGGGCCATCCACCCTTCCAAGGGGGTGGGGGTAATAAAAAAAAAGGCAAAAAAAATAAGGTGGGGTTATCCAGTCTTTGCAAAAAACTTGCACCTTGATAGGTTTATTAAAAATACCATGTTAATTATGCCCCCCCCCCCCCACCACCACCACCAAATGATGTTAGAGGTATCTGAATTTTAATCAATAATAAATATAGCTTTACAGTATAATCTGTCTTAACCGGCTGTGTGTGGTTCCAAAGAAATTGGCCGGTTTACATGGAGTGCAGAATGTTGAAAAGTATGAGAGCTGCTTCCCTTGTATTCGCTGTCTATTATGCATGTACATGTGTAATGATTACTAACGTTTTATTATATCACAAAAGAATTCAAAATGTCAAACTATAAATGTCAGTGTTTCATCGTCGTGTTCTTTTGAAAAAGTTTAATTTTTATTAAATGGTATAAAAATCTGGGAATTATTATATGTGTGTGTGTGTGTGTGTGTGTGTGTGTGTGTGTGTGTGTGTGTGTGTGTGTGTGTGTGTGTTGGCCTCATTCCACATTTATGCCTTGATAATGCATGCATATGTTCATGATATTTCCTGCCGCGAGGGGATGCTCCGCTTAGTGGTGCCCTTGTTTAAGATAGAGCTTTCATGGCAATGTCTTTCATATCATACCATGATCTATCAACTTGTGACCTTGGTTTCATCCAGAACAGCAAGATCATGTTAGTCATATTGGTGTTAAGGCATCTCTGTGTTATATTAATTCATTTTCAATTATGTTGTGAACCTTTGGGGCTAGGCTTAATTGGGCCACAATGTGGGATCAAAAGTTTTCATAGGAATAAAGATTGATAACCAAAAAAATTTCAAATCGCAACAGCTGAACATCAGCAGGGCTTAGGGTGACTCAGGTGAGTGATGTGGCCCATGGGCCTCTTGTTTTCTAGATTTCTTGGAGTTAATGATACTCTTAACTTATACTCAGGTGACTGCAAGGCCTGTGGGCCTCTGGTTTTGTTAAAAATCAAGAACTTTGAAGTTTGCATGCCCTGTTCCTTGTTTGTAAGTCCAGCTGTTCCTCCACAAGCTGTTGAATAAATGCTTCATGGAATGATAGGAAGTTTGGCTCAAGAAAGCATGTTTGAACTGGAAATTACCAAAGTTTAATATTTGATGTATACATACTGAACATAGTTCTTTGTTACACAGAAAGTAGCATCTTACAGAAAATACAAGGTGTGAAATGAAAATCGATGCATGTATTGGGGGTTGACTTTTTTTCTATACCCGAATTAAATTCTTTTTTATTCGTTGAGGTTTTTTTTTTTTTTTTTTTTGGTTTTTTTTGGTGGGTTTGTTTTTTGTTGTTGTTTTTGTTTTTGTTTTCTTGGGGGGGGGGGGTATTATTATTATTTACATCTCGGATCAACAATGTAATTTTGTCTTGTGTTTTGCAGGTCTCTCACTACAGAAGCCTTTATTCAAAAATCATTAGTGACAAACATGATGATGTTATGGCAAAGTTTGGTGCAATCTTGGCTCAAGGAATTATAGATGCAGGTGAGAAGATTAAAAAAAAAGACCATTTTGAGAATATATTGTTTCACAGTGGACCCCCAATTTTTATACAAAAGGGTCATAACTCTCACAAAAGTGGATTATTTACTAGAAAAGCTACATTGGAAGTTTCATATCAGTGTCTCAGAACTAAAACTGTCAACTGACTGTTAGACAGAGAGGAAACATATGTCAGCTCCCCTTTGGTTTTACCAATAGGAAACCAAAAATTGTAGTAATTAAGGTTTTCTTGCACCGAAATTCTATAACTTTTTCTGAAGTAATTAAACTTGCCACAAAATTCAACTGAAGTTTGTGTATCAAATTTCATTAACCGAGGTGAAATGGACTGGTATGTAAATTTTTGTGATTCTTAGAACTAGTAAATACTCTCAGTGATAACAAAAATTGATCAAGATCTATTTTATCAATGCTGCATAAGCATTCTTTTCTTCATTTAATGTCAATAACAGTATTTTAACCCTGAATGAGGTGATCAAAGTAATATTAACCATGCCAAATTTGAATCTGGAAGAGATGGAAATGAATGGGTTATCTGCATGTTTTATAATCTGCATGTTTATAATCTGACAGTTTGATTCATGAAGCGATAGGTATGATTTCCTGGTAAACATTACAGAGAGAAAAATTCTTGATGGCCCTTGAGACTAAAAGAACAGGTGATGTGGCTGATAAGACTTTGCTCTTCACAAGATATGGAATTGGGCACTTAAATCCTAGTGTTAAAAAACCTGCAAGGATAAATTGATTGTAATGCTTAACAAACCCTACATACAGTGTTATGCTGTGCTTTTTAATAGAATCCAAAAATAAATGAATCAATAGAGCTCCAAATACTATGAGAAAATTCAGGTTGATCTCATGGCATGTCATTTAAGAAATAAATTTCGTTTTTGAAAATACACGAGAGTATGAACTGCAAACCTTCCAGAAGACATGCTTCATGAAGTGTATTAGAATTTCCTTCAAATTCTCAAGACTCCTTGTTCGTAAAGATCTGGGATGACTTTTCGACTTTTGGAAATTTAGATTTATGTATGATTGCTATCAGTGTCAATAGGTCAATAGTAAGCATCTTGATCCATTTCTATTTACCATTCACTCACAAGCCTATAGGTTATGCACCTTTATTTCTGTTTGAAGTGTTTATCATCCTGTCAGATGTTATTATTACCCCCAGGGGCCATAACTTGAACAAGCTTGAATCTACACTATTTCAGGAAGCTTTCATGTAAGTTTCAACTTTTCTAGTCCCGTGAGTTCTTTAGAAGAAGATTTTTAAATGACCCCACTTGATTTTTGCTTTGATTATCAGCTCGCCTCTAAATGGGGCATGGCCCTTCCTTTGAATAAACTTGAATCCCTTTACCCAAACATGATTTGTGCCATTAAGTTTGATTGAAATTGTTCCAGTGGTTCTGGAGAAGAAGTTGAAAATGTTATATTTGCGACATGGATATATTACTCATTCATGGGTGATATATTAGATTAATTTTATTTTGAAATCTATTCCGTAAATTTGAAACTCAAGGCAGCAGAAAATGGTGTTATGGACATTCGGAGGAATAAACACGTTTTCCTTACATCCCTTCATGCTTGAAAAGTAAATAATGTTTTATTTCCATTTTTGTTTGTTATACATCCTTATTATTTTGCTTTTTTAGGTCACCTAAACTCAGGTGACCTATTGCAATTGGTCTGCATCCATCGCCGTGTGCTAACAACAATTAAACATTTTCAACTTCTTGATAACTACTACCATTCCAATTTTATAAAATTTCATATGTAGCAGTTTTTGGACAAGGGGGACATAAATTGTAAATTTCAGGACTACTGCCCCCCACCCCCACCCCCTGCAAAAATTTGACCAATTTTCAAAAATGTTCTCTACAACTGTGAATATGTAAGAAAAACTAAATGCATGGTGATGTAGAGCAGGAAGTCCTCTACCAAAATTGTAAATTTCGTGATTTCAAGAGGAAACTCAGTCTACCAGATAACTTACTGAGATTACCTGTGTTCATTTTCCTATGCAAACAGAAATATGTACACACATAGTGATTATGCTTTAAACTGAGAAAAGAATTGTAATATTATAAATCACAAGTATATAATGTCATACAATTTCTGTTTGCTCAAACAAAGTTTCTATGTTCTTTGATTTGAAAAGAGTGTGACCTTGAAATGACCTTCACAAAAACAAGAACCAGGGAATCCACTTTTCTGTTTGTCAAAAGAATGTATACATTCTACACTTATTGTAGATAAAATATAACATCTCAATGCATCCAATAAACATGAAAAGAATCGATCCTTTAATGAAATTTTTTTTACAAGTTTTTAGTACATTCTGAGTTTCCAGAATAGCTCTTTATTGTGAAATGTATGCAGGAAGTAAATGCATCTATTATTCATTCTGGAAATCCTTTAGTTTACATTGAATGTCTTTGGAAAAACATTATTTGTTTACAAGATGCATACAATAATCTATTGACTTTGGCTTGCTTCTTCTTCTTTGGAATTTTACAAGATGCAGATTTTCATAGATTTTTCAGTGTGTGTACACAGATTTCTTTTAGGGTTTTGCCAAAGATTATCAAAAAACGATCTGTAAGATTTGTTTTAGTGGATTTTGGTCCCTGCCACAATCCCAGATTTATTAGTTATGTTGTTTGCCATGAAAAAAGTTTGTTGCATTGAGATATTTTGACCACATTTTGGGTTTGTTTTTGTACGTTCAGCTAACAAAATTAACAAGAGTATGCTATTAATTTTGTGAGATGGAGACTAGATACTGTTCAGAATGAAGGAACTTGTGAAGCTTTAGAGATAATTTTTGACAATTCTTGATGCTTCCTCTTAGCTTTGTACATGTTGTGTGGGGGTGGGTTTTTTTTTTTATCAGAAAATCAAAGGTTGGGCAATTCTGCATTATGTTGCTTTGAAAATTTCAGACATTGGAAGAATTTTAAGACAAAAAATGAATTAAACTGGCTTTTCAGGCAAGTGCTCTCTGAATTTGATTTTAACAAAAAAGCTACTAGAAATCAGGCCCATCTCTTTCTGAGGGTCAATGGTTAGGATCGGTACTTTCAATTAATAGGCTTGGAAATGAAGTTAGCTCAGTAATCTTAATTATTGTGTATCACAAGGAGATAAAATATGCAAAAACAAAACGTCTATTATAAGTATGTTTCACTTTAGTTGAAACCACCCAAGATGAAATTCAGTGAGACTGGTTTTTTATGCAAATCAGGCTGATATTGATATTTGAAAACAAACATTGTGAATTTTAGCTATTGTTTACATTCTTTGTTAAATTTAGTAAGCTGTTCATTTAAATCTGTTTCTTGTGTGCTTGATTTACGTCCCTTCAAAAACACTTCATGTCACCCGCTGTAGGTGAAGTACCACAAATTTAGACTTATGCTTGGTGCTCATGGCCATAGAAGTGAGGGTTCTCTAACATGCCAATGCCTGCCGTGACACGACCTCCATTTTAAAAGGTCAAATCTCGGGTCCAAATCTGATGCTGGTGTAATTTTAGATGGTGCTATTAGAATCAGCAACAATGACTGGTGTATATTTGGAAATGACTTTTCACAGCATGCGTCTTCTGAAACTTTCAAAGTCATCCTCTGAAGTTGTTAATACTCTCTCCTACAGAACTTACTTTATTATATAATCTTAATGCATGTGTGAACTCAGATTACACTAAAATTATATTTAAACATCGCTACATGTAGTTCTTTTATAAGAACAAAATTCATTGAGTTTGTATATGGTAGATATAGAGGTATCGTCCAACCAATCACAAATTGTTGGAAAAGGCCACCTTTAACTAGAATACAAACTTTTCAAATGGTTTTATTTGGGTATCACTGTTCTTAATTCCATTGCATAAATTTTGGTTAAAGGTGCCCTGCATGTTGAAAATGATTAAAATCTACAACCAGTATGAATCTGGTCTCTACTCTGAAGAGAAACCTGTCATAAATAAATCTTTTTCATATCAATGCCTACGTGGTTAGAGCTAGTTGTAAGTTTTTGTGATTCCAAGTTCGAGACCTACAGATATATATTTTAGGGTTTTTTCATGTTACATCGATTTCCACAACATGACAGATTTGACAAAACACCAGTTTGAGGAACTATTTAACATACTGATATCAGAATACAGTGTGAAGGTTCTGGTCATGAAGTTATGATGAACATAATTATGATATTGACTATAAAGACTTATTGCTCATATGATTAACAACTACATAATGAATTAAACATGTTCATTTGGAAAATGAAATAAATTTAGGTTAGTGACTTTTGTATTCTGCATTTTTGTCATATTATTCTAAAAGGAAAACCTGTAATAAACAAAACATCCCATACCATAAACTTGGCCATAGACTCGTTATAACAATCTAGTTTACCAATACAAGCTGTCATTGGGTCAGATGTTGTCTGACATGTTTCATTGGTGTTACAGGGGTTTCTGAAGTCTCGTTTAAAGCCAGCATTTCACAAAATCTATGGTCGTTATAATGATTACTTTGCCAATACAACTTGTCAATGTTATTGGGTAAAATTCTGTCTGACGTGTTTCATACCAATTGTTGGGCCATTCTTTACTCACTGATTTTGACTACAGATTACTCTGTTTACCGGATCAAGATATAGGGTTACGGTGGGTGTGACCGGTCAACAGGGGATGCTTACTCCTCCTAGGCACCTGATCCCACCTCTGGTATATCCAGAGGTCCGTGTTTGCCCAACTCTTAATTTTGTATTCCTTATAGGAGTTATGAGATTGGTGATCAGATCGTTACCTTCAACTTTTCATTTCAATGTGATCAAGGTTACAAGTCTGAATCAATAGCCGAGTTATTGCCTTTTTGAACATTATTTTCAATACCATATAGCATTGAGTTTTTTTCACAAGTGTAAACTTAAGCAATTTTTTTTTAACTCAAAAAGGTATACAAATAATTTTAACAGAATATATTTTAGTGGACATGGAGTTTCAAAACACAAAAATTGATGAGCAGTGTAGTGTTAATTACTTATTTGTAAAACATTTTGCTGTCATAAAAAACAGTTATCATAAAAATAATCCCCGTAGTTTATTTATCGAACAAGGTGAAGAGTGCTGCATATACCTTTCACATAAAAACTGATATACAGATCGAGTTATCTTTCTTGGTAAGATATATATATATATATATATATATATATAGTATGCAGACATATTTGGGTGCAAATTTAGTTATTTTAACAATTTGGCAGAATGAAAGAAGCCAAAATTATCATCCTGTGGAAAAGAAAATGCTATATGGTATTATAGCTGATATTTATGCTCCCCTTCAAAGAGGAACATATTGCTTTGCCCCTATCGGTCAGTAGACCACATGTTGTCCACTCAATGTCTTGAGAACCATCCACTTGATCATAATAATATTGCATATGTAGGTTGGTAATGAATAGAAAAGGATCCCTATTTTTTTCAGGTCAAGGGTCAATTTACTCTGGACATAGGAATATACTGTCTGTTCAATATCTTGAGAACCCTTTGCTTGACAGACATTAAACTTGGAACACTGGTACATCAAAAAGAGTAGATGACTCTTTATGATTTTGAGGTCACATGATCAAGGGTCAAACTGGACATAGGAAGAGACTGCTCTCTTTAGAACCCTTCGCTTGATAGACATCAGATTTGGTACACTTGTACATCATAAGGAGTAAATGACCCCTATTAATTTTGGGTTCAAAGGTCAAGGGTCAAACTAGACATAGTAATATATTTTCTCCAATGTTTTAATAACATTTGCTTGATTGACACCAAACCTGGTATACTGGTACATCCTAATGAGTAGACAACCTCTATTGATTTTTAGGTCACATGGTCAAAGGTCGAGGATCAATCTACTCTGGACATGGGAAGATAATGAATATCTTGAATTGTTTTGGCACTACTATCAATTAAATGGTGCATGTGCATAACCCTTTTAAATTTTGCACGGGGTGGTGGGGGGGATATGTGTTTTACAAACATTTCTTGTTTATTCATACATGTTGTATACATCATGCAGCTAAAATGACAGTTAGTGTTGTATGTAGATGAATGACATGTGTTTTATACCATTTTTTCGCAGGAGGACGTAACATGACAATTTCACTGCAGTCTCGCACTGGCCACATGAACATGGAGGCAGTGGTGGGCATGCTGGTGTTCACACAGTTTTGGTTCTGGTATCCCCTGACACATTTCCTGTCAATGGCCTTCACTCCAACCTGTCTGGTGGGTCTCAACGAGGACCTCAAGGTCAGTATCTAACAAGAATGGAGCTCAATTAGGACCATAAGGTCAATATATAAAAAATACAGGCTTAGATTTGGATCTTATAAGATCAGTATTTTTTTTAAGAATGGGCTTTGTATGATGACCTTTAATTTAGTATCATAAATGGGAATTTTATCCAATCATCAATAGATATTTTATTCATGACTCACTGCAGATTTCCTTTAAAAGACTGGACTGTTTGACTAATCATCTGGTAGAAATTCACTTTGATCTTATGTACTTTGGATAGATACTGCATGGACCAGATGTCTTTTTAGGTCCTGCACTTTTTGATTAATTAATTGGTCAGACAGATAATCATGTAGTCCTATAAAGATTCACAGCCTGTTTAACTAAATGTCTGGTGACAGAAGAAGTTTTCTGCAGACAGTTGGTAAGATGTTCTTCTTTTTTTCTAAATATTGGAAATCAATAGCATGGTTGCTAACTGTTGGATCACCAAAGATTTAAAACTGGGCTATTACATGACTGTATTAAGTTTGAAATTACTGATGAAGCTTGCACGAGTCTAAAACCAGAATCCTGACATTTAATGAAGCTTGCACGAGTCTAGAAACCGGAATCCTGACATTTAAAGCTTGCACGAGTCTAGAACCAGAATCCTGACATTTAATGAAGCTTGCACGAGTCTAGAAACCGGAATCCTGACATTTAAAGCTTGCACGAGTCTAGAACCAGAATCCTGACATTTAATGAAGCTTGCACGAGTCTAGAAACAGGATCCTGACATTTAATGAAGCTTGCACGAGTCTAGAACCAGAATCCTGACATTTAATGAAGCTTGCACGAGTCTAGAACCAGGATCCTGACATTTAATGAAGCTTTCACGAGTCTAGAACCAGAATCCTGACATTTAATGAAGCTTGCACAAGTCTAGAACCAGGATCCTGACATTTAATGAAGCTTGCACGAGTCTAGAAACCGGAATCCTGACATTTAAAGCTTGCACGAGTCTAGAACCAGGATCCTGACATTTAATGAAGCTTGCACGAGTCTAGAACCAGAATCCTGACATTTAATGAAGCTTGCACAAGTCTAGAACCAGAATCCTGACATTTAATGAAGCTTGCACGAGTCTAGAACCAGGATCCTGACATTTAATGAAGCTTGCACGAGTCTAGAAACCGGAATCCTGACATTTAAAGCTTGCACGAGTCTAGAACCAGAATCCTGACATTTAATGAAGCTTGCACGAGTCTAGAAACAGGATCCTGACATTTAATGAAGCTTGCACGAGTCTAGAACCAGAATCCTGACATTTAATGAAGCTTGCACGAGTCTAGAACCAGGATCCTGACATTTAATGAAGCTTTCACGAGTCTAGAACCAGAATCCTGACATTTAATGAAGCTTGCACGAGTCTAGAACCAGGATCCTGACATTTAATGAAGCTTGCACGAGTCTAGAAACCGGAATCCTGACATTTAAAGCTTGCACGAGTCTAGAACCAGGATCCTGACATTTAATGAAGCTTGCACGAGTCTAGAACCAGAATCCTGACATTTAATGAAGCTTGCACAAGTCTAGAACCAGAATCCTGACATTTAATGAAGCTTGCACGAGTCTAGAACCAGGATCCTGACATTTAATGAAGCTTGCACGAGTCTAGAAACCGGAATCCTGACATTTAAAGCTTGCACGAGTCTAGAACCAGGATCCTGACATTTAATGAAGCTTGCACGAGTCTAGAACCAGGATCCTGACATTTAATGAAGCTTGCACAAGTCTAGAACCAGAATCCTGACATTTAATGAAGCTTGCACGAGTCTAGAACCAGGATCCTGACATTTAATGAAGCTTGCACGAGTCTAGAACCAGAATCCTGACATTTAATGAAGCTTGCACGAGTCTAGAACCAGAATCCTGACATTTAATGAAGCTTGCACGAGTCTAGAAACAGGATCCTGACATTTAATGAAGCTTGCACGAGTCTAGAACCAGAATCCTGACATTTAATGAAGCTTGCACGAGTCTAGAACCAGGATCCTGACATTTAATGAAGCTTGCACGAGTCTAGAACCGGAATCCTGACATTTAAACAAACTTGTTGGTAGAGCTTACTTAAGCTCTGGTTCATTGGATTCTTCATTAGAACCAGCAGGAATTGGATTCTTCATTAGAACCAGCAGGAATTGGATTTCATTTAAAACTTTCAAATGTAAAGTCACTGCACAAAATGTAATTAAAACTAAACAAATGAAAAAAGGTCTGATACAAGGACTAGTACATCATGCTGCTTTTGAAAAGGGCTATCATTTGCTATAATAGAAGGTCATGTGACCTTTATAACCAAGATGTATTATCTGTAAACATCATAGGTGGAACACAATGTCATAATGATAAATGGCATGCGGGTGACAGATAATTAACTGTGGAAAGTGGATATTTAATCTTTCTATTTAATTGGCTTGCAAGATTTTCATTAAATAGGATGCTGAGCTCCACCCACGCATGTGATGAGAATTAGGGATAGGATCAGGGAGACATGTCATAGTTGGCATGGTTTCCATTTATTGTAATAAACAGGTTAAATTTTAACTGCAATCTTGACAAGGTAGTTATCTGCTTAAAGCTTTCATTCTACCTACCCCTACCCCTTCCTACACAGAAATGGTCTTACTGTTGCGAGTTTGTCCATCCCATTACATCGGTTTATGAAAAAATAGCTTCAGAATTACTTGCAAATAGATATGATCTTATGATCAATTTCTAACTCAAGTACTAGTATTCAGGTAAACTTGTGAACAAAGAATGCTAGAGTGCATTGAAAAAAGGAATTCAAAGTTTGGTTGGCTGATTTCATTCTCAAAAAGCTATTGACAGTGTTTCTTGTGTATCTCTCAAACTCTTCGTCCTGGAGCCAGTCCATGCCATGTGACTTGTCTTAGCAAAATTAAAGGCAGAATGGACTTGTTAGAATTGTTTGAAAACACAGGAGTTCTAAAGTAATTGATTTAGGCTTTATGTGAGTATAGTTCTGACTGTATTTGACTTATGTTATTGCAGACTTTTAGTAAGTGATATTTTTTATCTCCCTGTATTATATGACTTGTAAATGTGGTCAAATAAATGATTATGCACTCATAATTGTTTAAACAATGTTTTGTTTGGAGTAAGTAGAAACTGGCAGGGGTAGGAGAGACGACCTGGGAAACTGTTCTTCGGCTTCGATCTTTTCTCCCTATCTCAAGACATTTGTTTTTTGACTGTTCCCCAAGAAGCCATGCAATAAGTGTAGGAACTTGGATGATAATAAGACGTGTCCGTGGTGACATGCCAGCAGATATTGAAGTGAAATTTAGTCAGTAGTTGTATGGCGATATTGAATTACAGATAAAACTAGACTTGTATTTATTTCCTCTGCTGTACTTTATATAGCTCCTAATTCTGATGTGTTATAGAAACTGAGATTTCCCCCTGGAAATCTGACTCTAGAATAAGACTTCCTCACAAGAAGAATGTTGGTTTATGATATTGCGCTCGAAACCTGGATTTTATGTTTAATGATGCTAATGAACCTATTAAATGCAAAAAATGTAAAGAAATGATAGCAGTTGTTTTGAAACTTAAACATGATAAAACCACAGGGTATGATCATTTTGTAAGTTAACATATTTCACAATTTTTTTTTTCAAATTAAAATTTTTGAATGCAGAAACTGCTGATTGGTTTTGTTATATTTGTTTGGGGGTGGGGTGTAAAAAGCAAAGATTGTTAATTTTAATTGTATATTCTTATCTATTTAATTTATAGGTAGAATTCAATTTATGTTTTATAGTAAAATCAGACTTTCAGTACACAATGCATACAGCTATAAAGCTTTTTCATATCATTCAACTTGATGAACAGAACATATATATTCCATTTTCCATTAATTCATTTTTTGAATTTCCTTTTTCTTCATTGAGCAAATTTGACTAAAAAAATTAAAATATGTTCAACTTTGTGTACAAATAATAATAGATAATAATAATACCATATTTATATAGCACCTTTTCATACACTATGTACGCTCAAAGGTGCTTTACAATGCATATATACCTTACAACAGAATGTTATACACATTATACATAGAAAATAAATAAAACATTAAAAAGCAATGATATAAAAGGCGTTATCACATGTAAACAGTCCGCAGCTGTACCTGTCCTGATTGTATGTATAAAACATGAAAACACAAGATACCATAGATATATGCTAGATAAACGTAAACATCAGTTCTTCAAATAAAGAAGAAGATTAAGTGAATGGACATGGAACACGAGTGTAATTAATTCTACACAATGAGTGTTGTAAGATCTGATTTATGTGTCTAATTGAATATCAATTAATCAGGCATTATGGAAAGTTATTTCACCATTATAAATTCAATTCTATGAAAGGTCAAAAAAAATATCATTTAATCTATCTATTTAGCAAAGGACAAAGAAAAAACTCTTGGTTTGTCCATCTTACTTGTCAAAGTTTTAAGCTAAGACCGGTAAAATGAAGCTGCCATGAAACGGTTTTAAAAGAAGAAAGGTTTTCAGTATTTTCTTTCCATAAATTCAACTAGTAAATTTTAATTCTGCATTTACATCTAGCAATTCAACTGAAACTAATAGAGAAAGCATGTTACATTCAGCATAACCTGTTTTTGTATGAAGTTGTTTATTACAATGCTCCACTTAATGTGATGAAATAGTTTGGAAAATAAAACATCGTATTAACCAGGTTCCACTGTACGTGCAGACTAATGAAAGAAACCAACTCATCAATCAACTAATGGGTGAAAGATGAAATCTTTCTGACCACAACAGATACATAGCAATTATTTAAATTCACTCCAGACTTCAATCAACTTAGCTTTAACTGAATGTAGTGAAAAGAAGGAAAAATAGGGAAGAGATGGACATTTTCCAGATGCAGACATGCTTACAGTAGTTTGGGGGTTTGTAAATTCAATGCAAGTGCTAGCTGATGATCTTTAAAATCTATTTATTAAAAAACAAATTAGAAATACATAGTGAAATATGCAGGGTCATGCTTGTTTGTAATTGAACAGAAAATATGAAAACATGGAAGAATTGTAAACAGGATTAATGAATCGTGATCCGTCAAATTTTTCCATTACCAGTAGAGGAATAGGGTGTTGTTCATTTCTCAGCTGCTCTCGAATATCAAAAGTATAATTTTCTTCCTAGAAATAGTTTCTATTTCGTACTTTTGAAAATTAGGACTTTTTTACCAAGTAGTTTTTCAGAGTCCTGTTCAGTGTAACCCTAATTCCATTGTTTAAGAATATTACAAATTAAATGTAAACAATTTTAAGACAAAGAAATAAAAGAAAATTCAGCCATTGATGGAATTGAACCTTCGTGGAGTTTTAAACTAAAAGTCTTTTTCTCTTAAAAAAAAATCAATATCACTTTGGAATACATGCAGTGACTCAATTTTGTAATTGGAATTTTTTGCAATTATGAAAATTGATATCTGGATGCAGAGTTATTTAAGCCTTTGATAATTATATCTTGATGTCTATTGTGGTAGTAACACAATACATGTAGCTCCTTTTGAAAATTTGTCTGCATACCATTATGTGTTATTTGCACAACGAATGTCAATATAATAAGTCCATTAAGTCAATGCTTGATCATTCTAATAATTCCCCATTGGGGGGGGGGGGGGGGGGGGGGTATGTATGGAATAAATCTCTAAAGCTTTCATTATAATCTAAAAGGAAAAATAATGTTGAATGTAATTATAATCTGACATCACTCTCAATTTTTTAGAAGTGAGGTTATGTGTTTTTAGTCCCCACTAGTGAAACCGAAGGGGACTTTAGGTTTCCTCTTCCTCTGTCTGTCAGTCAGTTTGCCACACTTGGTTTTCCACAATATTTATACCCCATGCAACGAGTTGCAGAGGGTATAGTGTTTTTACCAGCAAGTCAACGCAACTCCTCTGAAAACGCCTTACAGAATTTCTTGAAACTTTGTACTTAATAAGGGCATACTGTGTAGATGTGTGTATTCGCAGAAAATTCTTCTTCAATTTTTTTCTTGGGACTTATGCCCCTATTGAATTCAATAAATTGGTCTCCATCACTCCTGTTCTTATCAACGCAACTCTCAAACTGCTGAACAGAATTTCATGAAACTTTGTATTTTGCTTCTGAACCCACCTCTGGTATGTCCAGAGATCCATGTTTGCCTTACTCTCAATTTTGTTTTTTTTTTTTAAGGAGTTATGAGATTGATCACTGTTCGTTATCTTCACCTTTATAGGAGTTATGAGATTGATCACTGTTCGTTATCTTCGCCTTTTCGCTTTATAAGGACATACTGTGTAGACATGCTAGACATGCATACTCACAACAGAAAATTCCGATTCAGGTTATTTTTTCTAGGAGTTATGCCCCTTTTAAACTTAGAAATTTGGCCAAAATTAGATATACTACTGATTACAGTTTGTCAGGGCAACTTAACAGAATTCCATGAAACTTTGTAGTTAATAAGGACATACGGTGTAAATGTGCGTATTCACAGGAAAGTCTGATTCAGTTTTTTTTCAGGGAGTTCTGTCTCTATTAAACGTAGAAGTTTGACCAAATTTAGATTTACTATTGAAAAAATTTGTCAGCACAACACCTCTGAAACCATGTAACAGAAATTCTTGAACCTTTGTAGTTAATAAGGAAATACTGTGTAAATGGGCATATTTGCAGGAAAGTCTAATCTATTGTTAGCTCACCTGAGCTGAAAGGTCAAGTGAGCTTTTCTAATCACCTGTTGTGCATCATTTGTCCATCTGTTTGTAAACTTTTTACATTTTCAACATCTTCTCCAGAACTACTGGGCTAATTTCAACCAAACTTGGCTAAAAGTATCCTTGGGTGAAGGGCTTTCAAGTTTGTTTAAATGAAGGGCGATGCCTCTTCAAAGGAATTACAAAAATGCAAAAATAGGATGTGGTCATTTAAAAATCTTCTCAAGAACCACTGGACCAGAAGAGCTGAAATTTACATGAAAGCTTCCTGATATGTGGTTTACTACTGTTTGTTTACAGATTTCGTCGTTTTTGTAGTGAAATTCTTAAAAAGAACTCAGACATGATGGTAGAAATGAGGCTTGTGTCCTTGCCCTGCTCAATTCAGGTCAAGAATTTCTTTGACCTGCTCAATTCAGGACAAGACTTTCCTTGCCCTGCTCAATTCGGGACAAGAATTTCCTTGACCTGCTCGATTCAGGACAAGAATTTCCTTGACCTGCTACATAATAACCATATTCAAACAATATTTACCCCCACCCCCTAGCTGTACTGAGGAACATCATCCATGTGACCATATACAGTTAACAGTTCTTACCTGGGATGTAAAACCAAGAAATGGTGTACTATGGCCTAATGTTTAAATAGCACATATGATTTGCTTAATATTGTGAGAATTTCAGAAGTTTATTTTGGTATTGTTTTTTCTGGTGACAGATGCCAAAGTTGGAGTTCCGTTCTAATGCCAAGGCCTCACAATATGCCTATGTTCCGCCCCTTGAGGACAAGAAGGAGAAAACAAAAGAGAAAGTACTGACTGCAGTTCTTAGCATCACTGCCAAACAGAAGAAGAAGGAGGCTGAAAAGAAGAAAGATGAAGAGAAGATGGATGTGGTAGGTTAACAAGTAAACTATGGTAATCCCATAACATACTGACAAAATCATGATTAATGTTGACCTTGTGACCTTGACTTTAAGATCATGGGTCCTTAGGAATTCACTGACCATCTTTAATTTAGATACTGCATATGAAGTTTGGAGGTTGAAAAATACTTCAATTTATCATTCTATTATCTTGACAGATAAAGATATTGGGAATGCAATGTGTGTATACTGTGAATGTGTGCTGTTAAATCCCTAAAAATCTTAAAGACTTGTAGACAGCACGGGCTAAGCCCGTTTTGGACCCGAATGAATATTTATGGTATCACAGAGTTCGGGCCCAAGACAGGCTTAGCCCCTGTAGTAGACAGCATGAACTATTTCTTCAGTGTGTTTTAATGTTATCAGTGTCAGTACTAAATTGAAACTAAATGTATATTTAGAATGAGCAGGTAGTCCTTTGCCAAAATCTTGAATTTCATGACCCCAGGGGTAGGGGTTTTTGGTATCAGGGTTGGGTCAAAGTAGTCGGTGATTAAATGAACATTTCTAACTTATTCTCAAAAACTGCCAAAAATTGACCAATTATCAAAAATCTTCTCTACAACTGCATATCTTTAAGAAAAACTAAATGCATAGTGATGTTGAGCAGGAAGGCCTTGACCACAATTGTAAATTTCATGATATCTGAGGTAGAGGTTCCAGGGCAGGGCCAAACTTAGTATATATAGTGTATATATGTACAAAACATACAAATAATATCTGCTGTAACACTATTGATACTAAATTGTTTTTGTCCTGTCTGTAATTCTGTCATTCTGTCTGAAACTATAACCTTGCTAATAACTTTTGAACAGTAAGTGATAGAGCTTTGATATTTCACATGAGTATTCCTTGTGACAAGACCTTTCCATGGGTACCAACATTTTTGACCCCGTGACCTTGACCTTGGAGTTTGACCTACTTTTTGAAAACTTTAAACTTCCTAATAACTTTTGAACAGTAAGTGATAGAGCTTTGATATTTAACATGTGTATTCCTTGTGACAGGACCTTTCCGTTGGTATTAAACCTTTTGACCTACTTTTTATTTTTTTTACATTGGTTATAACTTCTAAATGGTAAATATTAGAGCTTTCATATTGTACATGAGCATTTCTTTTGACAAGATCTTTCTACTGGTACCAAGATATTTGCCCTTGTGACCTTGGCCATCTTCAAAATTCGCCATTATCGGGGGCATTTGTGTTTCACAAACACATCTTTTTTTTTTCTTTTTTTTTTCTTTTTTTTTTTTTTTTTTAGATTTCATAGCCATTGGGAGTAGTGATACTTTAAACTAGTACTCAGGTGATCAATAAGGCCTGTGAACCTCGTGTGTGTTCATGAGAGAATTCAGCATTTAAAAAATCCCAATATTAAAGAAAATTTCCCAAATCAGATTCAGTGGACATAGGTTAACTTTTAAAATTGGTGTGAAGAACATGAGTGAGATCGAGGCAGTACCATGTATTGACTGGTTTATTATAGCACATATATAGTTTTTCTACCTTGAACATCTTTTTGACAAGATATATCATCTCGGGAAGATGCATGGGATACAATTTACATGACCTCAATAAACCAAATCCATACTGTGCTATGTTGATAGCTGGTGATAAAATTTCAATGCACATCAAGATAAAACTCTAGCTTTATGTGTGGAGATGGGACTCTGTTGTAGGATGATGAAAAGAAAGATAAAGAGGATGAAAAGATGGAAACAGAGGAAGGAGAAAAAGAAAAACAAGATAAAGAGAAATTGGAGAAAGAACCAGAGGCAAATTTCCAAATATTAAACAATCCAGCCAGAGTGATGAAAGCTCAGGTAAATATTTGGATCAGAAAATGTGATCAAGTGAAATTGCACAGCAAAGATTTGATAGATTTTATATTTACATTCCACTTCAATGGTATCTATTATGTATATCATTTAGTGTGTTGCATATATCAGATATTTTGGTAATTATTGGCATAACACATACTACTAGTAACACCATTAGTAACATGCGCACCATGTAATTCCAGATACTGTAGGTTTTAAAAGTATTTAATTCCAGGGAGTCATGATTTCCCGGATTACCATTTTTTATTTGTTTCCCGGATTACCATTTTTTATTTGTTTCACGGATTACCATTTTTTATTCGGTCCACGGTACGAAATTCCGCCGAGTTGCATATGGCTTACATGGAAATAGATAACATGCTTTTAAGTTCACTGGCACGAAATTCCGCAGATTTTATGCGACGATGGACATAGCAGAAATAAGTACCACACGTAATAATGTATGTTTACAGTATTACTATGTACTCTGCACCACTTTTGATAATTCATACCACTTTGATGGTCAGGTTAGGAACACAGTAAGTGGGCTGTAGATACCACCCTTCCATTAATGCTTGTACACAGGGGTTGTTAAATTGATAAATTTCACATCAAATAGACATGTACATGAATGTGTGAATATCATAGGAGTGATCTGCTGTTAGACATACCTCCTTTTGCATAGAGTTCAAACAGTTCATTTTTATAGATTTTGTGTAGGGATCTGATTTCTTGGGTTCAAGAAACGTAGTTCTCATTGAAGAGAAGAAATTTCATGTGTGATGTATAGAGTATTTCCGTGAAAAATATCAGAGGAAATTTAAACGAAATGGTAGTTTTTATCACAAGAAAATGCTAAGAAAGATATACATACATACATACATACATACATACACATATATATATATATATTGATATATGTAAAAAAAAAAAAAAAAAAACACACTCTTAAACACGTAGAAATATTTCGACCGTATACATATATATATAAGTGGAATTTAGCCCCTAAAAGTTTTGTAAATTAATGTGAAATCTAGATTTTTATTTTTTTCAAACTTAAATTCTTGTGTGACAAAACAATATTGACACCTAGATTCACACCATTTCTTGTAATTTAACTTCACAAATTGTCTAATGCACTCTCCATTCACAAAAAAGAAATGGTTAAAACAAATTTAATCTACACTTTTTCATCAACAATCCAGGGAAAAACCATACATTTATGATATCATATAAGATCATCAGCTTTTTGTATAAAGCAGATACCAGTTGTGTATACATCCTTCATCAAAGCCTTCGAATATTGAAATTCGTCTTAGAACCATATCATGTACAGTCCCTTGGAAATGTTAATTTTGTAACCAAATGATTTCAATGCAATATTTTTTAGTATTGCAGAAATGATACATCTTTTGCACATTATCTCATGTGATTTTGTTCTTTATGCAACTTTTGATTGTCTTGGGTGTTGTTTTTTTTTTTTTCATGAACTTCACAAGGCACTGAGTAAGCCATATATGTCTAACATGAAAGTTGATGCAAGCGTTGTGGAACCTGTCTTTTTCAAAGAAACATAACTCAAATTCTCTTTTTCTTCTGTTGCAGCTGAAGGTTTTGGTGATGCCAGAGGGAAGCAAGTACTCAGCTGTCAAAGATGTAAGCACATATCTAACACACACGAAAAACGTCATGTAAAATTCTACATCTAGCTGAACTGTAGGATTGGTTTAGTAAAAAAAAAAACCAGAAGAATTCGTTCTGCAATTTCTAAACATGTCACTAGTAACTTTTAGCAGTCTTTGCATTGCGAAAGGTATCATTAAATCTTTACAAATTGTGTGCAGACATGTTAAAAGCTTTTGAATGTGTCTCTCTGGGAGATTTCTGTAAAGTTTCTGTGATTTACCATGAGAGTCTTCAATTTTTTTCATTCGCTCACCATTCACAGATTTACGTTCACAAAGCATTCATCATTCTCCCACTGTGTATTTACCATTCACTCATCATTCAGTCTTTGTCTCTTCATCATCTTTCAGAAATTCAGTTTTTCAAAGTATTAATTTTTCTAATCACAAAAATTCATTGAAAGAAAACTCTTTCTAAAACAATATGATTGAAACAAAACAGTACTCACGATTACACTGTATTCTTGAAGAATAAAGAATGTAGATAAAGGTGTAATAAAGAAATAGGTCGATATTAAAATGATACAGTTCATCTGTGTAGGTCAATATTAAGTGATACAATTCAACTGTGTAGGTCGATATTAAGTGATACAGTTCAACTGTGTAGATTGATATAAAGTGATTCAGTTCAACTGTGTAGGTCAATATTAAGTGATACAGTTCAACTGTGTAGGTCAATATTAAGTGATACAGTTCAACTGTGTAGGTCGATATTATGTGATACAGTTCATCTGTGTAGGTCAATATTATGTGATGCAGTTCAACTGTGTAGGTCGATATCATGTGATACAGTTCAAACCTCAGCATTTGATGTGATTAATTATAAATTATTCATTATCACACCTTAAGGGAATGACACTAGTACTGTACGAGATTATTGAAATACTACTGGTTGAGTAAATCACATGATTGAGCCTAAAATATCATATACCCTTTCCCTTGGGACATATTATGTACGGAAAGGCAGAAATAGGATGGGGTCATTTAAAAATATTCTCAAGAACCACTGAGTCAGAAAAGTTGAAATTTACATGAAACTTAGAAATGAAGCCTAATGGTTTTTTACGAGATATTTTTGCAGTATTGTGATTACATAAATATTGTAAGTATAGGAAAATTAACTCTTACTTATACAAGAATACTAACTCTTTCTCCTTAAGATGGCAGAAATTCAATTCATCGCCCAATTCATTATATTTTTATAAATTCAAAAGAACAAAAGGTGGTGGTTTATAGAGGGTCAACTCTACAAGTGTGACTGAAGGGTTTGTGTTGAAACTGAATATTTACATTTCCAATGTATTTGCCTTTTATATCTTTACAAATTGTACTGATAGGCATCTCCTCAGCAACATGGTACAATTGTAAACAAAGTGCAAATGAATTCAGAATTACTTGATGATTATAGTACATCTGTTTTAATGGCAGGGAAATCTGACAGTATTTTCAAAAATGAAATTTCTTTCTTGAGTAAGTACTATGAAACAAGCATTGTGTGATGTGGACACTGTGATTTTAGGTTTCGCATGGCGGCATCATTTTGTTAAGGAACAGCAAGCCAGGAGAACAAGAGGAAATTATTGAGCCAGTTGCAGGTATGCATGATAGAGTGATTGATAAGGGGGTGGATCTAGAATTTTTAGTATTTACTAAACTAAAAAATATTACAATACAAAGTAACATATGTAGGGTATTGACACAGTTAACCCTAACCGTACAGGAGATCTGTTAGACTAGAGACTAGTATGTTTTAACTCTATGGGGTTTTTTTCAGCTGGAGGACCAAAGATTGAAGAGGAGGAAGAACCTGAACCTCCGGAGCCATTTGAATGGACTGAGGATTGAGGAGACAGGATTATATAGGTATCACAAAATATGTTTCAGTCCGTGTCACTCTTAGTAGACAGTCTACAAGTCTGAGGAGACAGGATTATATGGGTATCACAGAATGTGTTTCAGTCTGTGTCACTCTTAGTAGACAGTCTACAAGTTAGACAGATATATACATGTACCAGTGTGTTGTTCATACAGTGAAAATCAAGTAATGTTCCATGTTTTGCAAAATTTAACTTTACTCCTGGTCACGAAAATATCTATGAAACAAAACTTTTTTTTAAATATATAAGATCCATTTTATCTCGATCCTAAGATTGGAGGTATGCGTGCCTGTAAAGGTTAAAACTATGCATCAGGTATGTGTGACTGTCAAGGTTATAGTCAGTGGAAAAGTCAAGGTCAAAACTTTGTTCATGTAACCAAGTTGAGGTCAAATTTCATGTAGTTGGTCATCTGTTGCACTATTGGAAATGTATGCATTATTTATAAATGTATATCAGCTACCAATGCTGACTTGAAATGTTTTCAATGCTTTGTTTTGTCTTGTAGATGTGAATTGATTGTGTACCCAACAACAGCTGTATCACAAGTGTGTAAAAGTGAACAATGACATTAGTGACTGTTTTCAGAAGGTGTGGCCTTCATCAACATGATAGATACAAGAGACTGGGTTTATACCAACATGATATATATACATTTTTGTGAAATTTAAACAAAATCGAAAATCATAATAAATTATGTCAAAGAAATATTGCATTTTCTGGAATGTTTTATTTTTTAGCCTCTTCCCCCAAGAAACAATAAACCCAAAGGATTATGGTATCCCACTTCATGGTTTTTATTTATTTTATCATACGGCCATGTAAAATACTCATTTCTGATTGCCCGAGAAATGTTTGAAAAAACATGTTTTCCTGTGGGAGTAAAATCATGGATTACTTGACAGCAGGTGATGATATGAAAAATAAAACATGCATACAATTGATGCATGCAAGGTTTGCTGAAGATTCATTTAGACGTGTGAAATAGGTGTGGACTGTGTGTTTTACAGTGCTGAATACAAAGATTGAAGAAACATACAAGAACCGGCAGTCTGACGGGATTAACTTAATATCTCCATGTTAAAGTTTTCCTGTTCCAATGTACATGTATGTTTACGACAATCTGAATTTTAAAAAAATTGTTAGACTATTTTATACGCCCGTCGTCAGACATGTTTTGTTATGGCGCTGTCCATCCAAGGTCGTGTTTTTCTGGACTTTTCCGTAACAGATGCAGGTACAGCATTGAAATTTGGGCACAATTTCTCCCTCAAGAAGCGAAAGAGTGAATTTGCATTTCAGCTGGATTGGTGCATTGTGACCTACTTTAAAGCTAAAAGTAGGTCAAATAGTTTCCTGGACTATTTGTTGTTATGGATAGATATTGCACTGAAATTTTGTCATCACTCTCCGACTAGCGGATGATGTACCGTTTGCGGTACTCTTGTTGTGCTTTGTTATATTTAGTAAATGAATGTATGTAAATTAAGTATGATAAAACAAATAGTGCATGTAGTTACGAGTAACATTGAAAATTTTCACCCCTCATTTGTACCTCAGTTGACAATGGTTTTCTCGGGATGAAATTTTTTTTATGTTATCTCAACTATATCAAGGGTGTGCTTTTTCCTCTTTTCAGAGGAAATCCTCTGATTTGGTCAGTTTTCGAAAGAAAAAAATGAAACACTCTGGGTTTGATTTAAAGTGACAGAAAATATTTTTCCAGGTAGGATGAGGTGTTTTCGTCCTTTTTTGACCAGTTTTCCTCCGATTTCCGAGGAATTTTGAGACTATGATTGCGATTCAGGATTTCTAGTCAACTCGTACCCTGACCGACTTGTACCCAGGTCAACTCGTACCCAATAGGTCAACTCATACCCAAAAGGCAAAAGTCAACTCGTACCCAAGAATTTGGTTACGAGTTGACTCCTCCTCTTCAATATGATGACAACTAGCTCGTACCTAAGCGATATGTCACTTATATGCGCATAGATATATTGCATTATGGGCAAATTCTTGGGTACGAGTTGACTTTTGCCTTTTGGGTACAAGTTGACCTATTGGGTACGAGTTGACCTGGGTACGAGTCGGTCAGAGTACGAGTTGACTTGACTCCCGATTCAGACATGAGGTACCATGATTATTGCGTGTTGTTTAATGTCCCTCTCGGGGAAAATTTCAATCATATAGATACGTCACCGGTGCTGGTGGAATAGCTTCAAATTTTGACCTTTACTTGGTACTCAAGGTCATTGTGCAGCGATACCAATAATTGATGGTAGTTGTATATCTGACAGATAATACATGTATGTACACGTGACTTGTCAGTGAGATATATATGTAGCTTTACAGCTGCGAGCTACACAGTGCTATTTTGACATTTTTAAAAACACTAGATTTATTTGGGTAGATTTTGCGACACAACTTTCGTTACTACTTCAAATAGGTTAAGCCACAACTTTCAAATGGATGGAATAAAGCGTTCGAATCGGCTCATTCAGTTCTTTCCAAACCCACAAGAGAAGGTTGGAATTCACTGTTTCAGATTTCAATAAGAGAGAAATCGCTAACACGAAGTGTTTTTCCTGTAACTAGCATGAAATTAAACAATTTGTCGCCGTCTGTTAGGGAAGAGATACAAAGTTCAGGTTACTGATGCCAAATGACGTTTTGCATCAAAATCTTGCACCTATTGGGGATAGGAACTGGGGTGGGGTTTTTTTTTTACTCGGACGGTTTTCAATTCACTGTTTGGCTCACAGGGCAGACATGTCGTTCCGTTGTATTATCGAATTAGAAATGAACATTAACAAATATCTCCGCCACGATATATACACATTACATGTTGGACAACCGGACATATTCGCGGTATGTTCTTGAAACGTCCATTTCTGACGAAGCCAGGGTGTCGGTCTGACGAAGCTAGCGTGTCGGTCTGACGAACTTGGGTGTCGGATGACATTATAAACTCTGCAGAATGAGATACCGGTATTGCGATCGGTGAAAGACGGTTACTGTTCGTCATTGATACATATCTGCACCTGCAAATGCCTTGAATCGAGTAGAGCAGTTGTCACAGTATTCCCATCAATACAAAATGTGACAGTATACAGGGATATACACGATCAGACAATACGTCCTCTTTCTCAACCTTTACTTGTAGTCCTCCAATGTTTATAATGTGGACTCGTACATCCAACTTCAGGGGACCAAACCATTTCCTATCTTGTCACGAGAAGGTAGCTGCAATAATGTAGCCCTCTCTAACACACACACACACACACCCGAAAACACCGGAATAAAAACCGGATAGGGCTACATTATTGCAGCTACGAGGAAGGCAATTCTTCTCAAAAGTATACCTCAAAAAGTCCACCTTGAAAAAACAGAAAACATCGGATGATTTTCCTTCCTAGGATTGTCGTTCAAATGACCCAAACAATCTCGACAAAGATGTGCCAAGTAACAACCGGGTGAGCAGGAGAAAGACGTTTTTACATGCCAGAGGAATAGCCTGGTAACAAACAGCCACTCTCGGGATCCACTTTGGTGAAATTGTTACTGACAAAATATCTATCTCCTCTTTATCATCGTCAGAAAAGGTCAAATCAGCAGAAACTACACTTGAAACAGTATCATCGCAAAAGGAGAAGGTACGCTTAGTATATAAATTTGGCCTAGTAAAATCAAGAAAAATAAAGTAGAAGATGACGTACTTTTACCTATGGAAGTCAGTTGGGGGCAACATCTTCTCTTCAAATATACAAACGAAATGGCACCAAAACGTCACATAGCAGAATAATACGCTCCCGATTTTACCGGATCGCTATTTTTTAACCAAAACTTCAAAATTTTACTTAAGTATGTCAATATTTTGATATGTGCACATACAAGGCGATGGGTGATATTTGCGTGTGTTACTAGTAAACGAAATCTTTCAATTAATAATAAAAAGGGTCTTTCATCAATCGCCTTCCCTGTGCAATTATAAAATCTGACATTTCCTATTACTATATATAGAAAGTACACACCCTACATAGTATTGGGACATAAGATTACCAACTTCTGAAAATAGGCCAAATTTGACCCTTAGTGGTACTACTTTGCCGTTCAAATGTTTGTGTTGGCAAGGATAAAGGGGGGGGGGGGGAGCTTTACTTCCAAGCATCATAGACGCAAAAACAAATGGCTAATAAACAGGCATGAACTTCAAGGCGGTCTTTGTAAAATCTGCGTTCTTTCCCTTCCCCACAAGTGGATATGAAAATCTACAACAATTTTGTATCCAAACCATTCACTAACTTCAAAAAAGCGGTTGGCAAGGATGGATCCTTGGCAGAACACGAAAGTTCCGATTATCACAAGGCGGCGAGTATACAGCATCAGATTCTTAAAACAAGTTTGGCTAAACCAAAGAGTACTCTACCGTACCAAATTAGTAAAAAAAAAAAACAAAAAAAAACAAAAACCAGGACAAACCAAAGAGAACTCTACCGTACCAAATTAGTTAAAAAAAAAAAATACAGGACAATTGGGCACGGGGTGCTCAGAAGAACGTCTCTGCCCAAGATATTTGGTCTACATCGACATCTTTCTCTTTTCCTGTGACATTTCTGTGCGTTAAGACTGTCCTTCAAATAATGACAAAGATATGCACACAAAGTTGGTTTACGGAACGCAAAAAGATGGCTGATGAGTTGGAGATCGATGCAAAGGTCCCAAGATGGTGTAAGAGGCAAACACACAGAGACAATGCTGGTGATAGCGCTGATCCTTGTGATTATTTTAAGGACACTATTACTATTCCCTTTCTTGATTATTTATATCAAGAATTACGTTACAGGTTCCAGAAAGATGATGGTCTCGGCTATTCAGTATTATCACTGGTCCCTGATCAATTGGCTAAACTGGGCGATTCTGTCGCGTAGCAAATTACCTGATGTTTTGGAGGGAAAGATTTGGAAAGTGTACATCCTGATTACCTTAGATGCAATTAAGTGGAGGAGAACTTGTGCAAACATGAAAGAAGGGGACAGACCTGACAGTTTGCTGGCAACGTTTAGGATTACAGAATTCTTCCCGGACATCAAAACACTCCTGTACATAGGCTGCACCTTAACAGCGACCTCCAGTGAAACTGAGCACTTTTTTTCTGGCTCAAGGGGGATTTAAAAGCTGTATGAAATTCACGATGAGTGGAGACCGGCTGACGACCCTGGCTTTATGCGTATTCACCATTCCATTGAGCATTAACATGCGAGCAATAATGCAAAGATTTCGCAGCGAAAAATAAGAGAATGTTGTTCAAGCCGTGTATCGTGGATGTTAAAATCTTTCTTAATCAGCTTTTTTATGCATCGACTTTCTAAAACACAAACATAGGTTGTGTGCTCGATCTCCTCAACAAGTATTGCCTTCAAATGCATCTCCACTCATATCTCCAAAGTGGAATGTTTCCCACCAAAGTAGAACGGAAAAGAACTGTAAACTCTGTTGTGTCCAACCATTTCTCAGAAACTAGATCAGCACGTATACTCAGAGACCCTGACTTCACATTCTTTAGATGTATAACCCAGAGTAGAAATCCCAACATGCCCTGGAAAATTCCTACCGACATGCACGAAGTTCAACTTTGCAAATTCATTGTAAAACTCTGAATTCTTGTCGATGCTCCACCCGAAATGTGTAGAATTTGTCATCGTGTTTTTACAGATGTTTTTGAGCATGCTTCAACAGCATGCAAAGGAACTTTTGTATTTAGAGAGGCTTGGTGGCAAACAATAGTAGAAAATTTTGATATCAGCTTATCCGCTGAGTTGTGTGGACTTGGCAGTCGTGACCTATATACGTTTCTTTTAGGTGGAAGGTATCTGCCAGGCCTTACGTTTTCTGAACAATCCTCCAGTTTACATCTCCTTAATTTCGTTCATCAAGGGATGCAGCAGCCTGGTCTACAGAATGTCTCCTTTAGCTACATGAGCGAACAATCGCAAACCAATGTAACTTCCCAGTTTAGATATCTCAATGTCGTATTTCACACTGTACTCGATAATGAAAATTTAAAGCTGGATATGCATATGAAGATATACGTGTATTTGTCAATATAGATGTGTGCATATGTGTGTATATTTTCATGTATAATATACGTATAACGTATGATGTGAAGAAAACATTTTTCTCTAAATCGAGTACCTCTGGTATTACTCAAAGGAAGGTAAAGATAACGAACAGTGATCAATCTCATAACTCCTATAAAGGTGAAGATAACGAACAGTGATCAATCTCATTACTCCTATAAAGGTGAAGATAACGAACAGTGATCAAATTCATAACTCCTATAAAGGTGAAGATAACGAACAGTGATCAATCTCATAACTCCTATAAAGGTGAAGATAACGAACAGTGATCAATCTCATAACTCCTATAAAGCTGAAGATAACGAACAGTGATCAATCTCGTAACTCCTATAAAGGTGAAGATAACGAACAGTGATCAATCTCATAACTCCTATAAAGCTGAAGATAACGAACAGTGATCAATCTCGTAACTCCTATAAAGGTGAAGATAACGAACAGTGATCAATCCCATAACTCCTATAAAGGTGAAGATAACGGATAACGAACAGTGATCAATCTCATAACTCCTACAATGGTGAAGATAACGAACAGTGATCAATCCCATAACTCCTATAAAGGTGAAGATAACCAACAGTGATCAATCTCATAACTCCTATAAAGGTGAAGATAACGAACAGTGATCAATCCCATAACTCCTATAAAGGTGAAGATAACGAACAGTGATCAATCTCATTACTCCTATAAAGGCGAAGATAACGAACAGTGATCAATCTCATTACTCCTATAAAGGCGAAGATAACGAACAGTGATCAATCTCATAACTCCTATAAGCAATACAAAATGACGAGTTGGGCAAACACGAACCCCTGGACACACCAGAGGTGGGATCAGGTGCCTAGGAGGAGTAAGCATTTCCTGTCGATCGGTCACACCCGCCGTGAGCCCTATATTGATATATTGTAGTATATAGAAGAGAGGATAAATTCTGTGGCTGGACCGGGAATCGAGCCCGGCATTACTAGTCAGGTGCTCTAACCACCGAGCTCACCAGGCCGATATCCACGGTCCGTATAGCCCTACCTACTACATTATATTCTCCTGATTTTTTCTGTCTTATATACAATCTATGTCATGTCTATTCTTCTATTGTATATACATTTTGTATGTAAATATCCTTTAGGAGTAAATAAAGTATGAATGAAAAGGCGATTGTTGATATAATTAAATTATAACGCTGGATACAACCATTCTATGAACGTATAACAGAGGATACAACATTTCCTAATACATTAACAATTTGCTACGATGCAGGGTTTTTGTGACACCGTCTGGCGTTTTCGTGATGCTTTTAAAATTTGAATATTGAACTTCATTGTTTATTACAAGATATATACGACGTAAGTTATAACTGTTCCAATGGAGAGGCGTTTTTCAAGAGGGTTTTAGGACTGCATCCCATGGACACCACTTCCAATAGCAGGGACCAAGCTCGCTGTCTATATGAAGATTTACCACCACAGAAATAAACCGATTCTTCTAGATCGTATTGTCTGTCTACATTTAAGCAGCATCTACCTCCAAATGAACAGGATTAGTCCATTTTGTCGTGATAAAATGACGGCTGGAACAGTCAGGATTACTAATACATCTATATACGTGTATATATATAAGGCATGAGATGACAACAACAGGACAGTAGACTCGACTTTATAGACAACACAATTCTGAATACAGATATTCTTATCAAAAAGCATCCACAGCCATAAGCGCCCGGAACCCCGACTTTCTGTGGTCATCTCAAAATATTATGTTAACTGGATTACCAGGCTAATTAACCCTTCTACTGAACGTGAAATCGGAGGTCTAACAACACACAAAATATACTACGATTTGCCAAATGACATCAATTTGTGATAATTGAAAGTAATAAAGTAAAATTGTGTGAACAATCGCCGCTCTTTATAGGGAGAGATTTTGATCGTTTCTTTAACTCAGGCACAGAAAACCACTGAATTTTGATTTCCTCCTATCCATCAAATATTTGCTTTTTCGTATGGAATACATCCTAATTTGTCGGAAAAATTTTCTTGAGCGTTAGCAACACATATGTCCTCTAGCATCTCTCTACACTTCAAAACAGTAATTAAACGATTGTGATTTCAGACACAGTACCGACATCTTTGTAGACGCTTACTCTCCTCCACTCACTCCTGTGCCCACTCTCTCCCTCCCGTGCCCACTCTCATTAGTCCACTCTCTCCCTCCCGTGCCAACTCTCACTAGTCCACTCTCTCCCTTTCTCACTCCCGTGCCCTCTCTCACTAGTCTACTCTCTCCCTCCCGTGCCCTCTCTCTCACTCCCGTGCCCACTCTCACTAGTCCACTCTCTCACTCCCGTGCCAACTCTCACTAGTCCACTCTCTCCCTTTCTCACTCCCGTGCCCTCTCTCACTAGTCTACTCTCTCCCTCCCGCGTCCCCCCCCCCCCTCTCCCGCTCCTGAACTCACTCTCTCTCTCGGAGTCTCCTATATCCAGTATTTTCCCTACTTTATCCCGAGCTCACTCTGTCTCTCTCCCACTATTTCTCTGGAACTCACTCTCCCTTTCCCCTTCTCTCTTCGTGCTCAATTTGTCTCCCTGTCCCCCCCCCCCCTCTGTCGCACACTTTGTCTCTCTCTCTGTCGCGCTCAATTTGTCTCCCTGTCTCCCCTCCCCCTCTCTGTCACGCTCACTTTGTCTCCCTGCCTCCCTCTCTCTTTGTCGCGTTCACTGTTGCCTTCTCCCTCGCATGCTCCTTGTCCCTCTCTGTATTTCGCACACTCCCTCTCTGTCGTGCGCTCCCGGTCTCTGTTGCGCATTCCCTACTCCCTTTCCATGTCTTGCGCCCCCGTTTCTCTCTCTCACGCTCACAAGACTTGGTCTACAGACTGACCGACAGTTGCGAAACAATTTGCGCCCTTTTTTAAAGGGGGCATAAAAATTGTTCCTCTTTCTGCATTGTGTAACAGGAAGGGGAAAATGCAACAGACAAGAACGGAATTCGAACCCTTGCCCCCTGAATCTTTAGACAGGTGCTCTACCAACTGAGCTATCTCGCCATTGGCAATCGAACCTGACTGACCGCTACATTCCTCCCTCCTGAATTGTCTTCACACTTGAAGACATCGACTCAGATTCTTTTTGCCCCTGGCAAGACTTTCACCTATCAGTTCCAGGGGCTGGTCTACGGCACCAAGTGTAACAAGAAGAGAAAAATACAAAGGAACAGATTGAGATTTGAACCCGGGCCCCCAGAATCTCTAGGCAGGTGCTCTACCAAATGAGCTATCTCGGCACTGGCGATCGAACACGGCTGACTACTAAATTCCTCCCTCCTTAAAAGTCTTCACCCTTTGAAGACATCAACCCAGGATCTTTATCCCCAGGCAGGCATTTTCACCTTTCAGTTCCAGGGGGTGGTCTATGGCACAAAATGTAACAGGAAGGGAGAAAATGTAACAAACCAGACCAAGATTCAAACTCGATACCCCTGAATATATAGTCAGGGGCTCTACAAACTGAGTTATCTAGCCACCAGCAATTGAACCCATCTGACTGCTACATTTGTTGAAGATACTAAAGCATAAACACATGATACAAATTTTAACAATGTATTTATTTCTATTACATAAATTTTAACAACTATAACTTTTTCTTCTTGCCTCCACCTACTAATCCTGCTGATTCAAAACTTCTCAACGGATCCGCTTTTCTTTTCTGGAAGAATCAACACATATATAATTTCAAGTGGATGTTATTCAGCGTATAAACAAAAAATTTCAAACATTGATTTTTGCAAGTGTCAGTTTTGTAATTTTGCAGATTCAATCACCAATTCTACAGGTTCAGAAGAATATTATTCTTGCTTTATGACCAATATTTCCTTTCTGCAAACTGAGTATTGTAATTGGGCAGTCCTTTTCACTGGATGTACATGTACTTAATTTAGTCCATTGCTACAGTAAATACCTGTGTTATGTAATTGAGCACATTACTACACTACCTAGAATCTAATGAATTACATCACTAAATTTAATATCTTGTATTTAATTAGTCTATTGTTACCTTAAGTATCTTGTATTTATTAATAATTAGTTTATTACTACATTTAAAAATAGTCTATTACTCTATCAAGTATTTGGTAATTAATTAGTCTATTATGACACTAAGTACCTTGTATTTAATTAGTCTATTACTACATTAAGAATCTGGTATTTAATTAATCTATTATGACACTAAGTACCTTGTATGTTTAAAATTAGTCTAAATCTGGTATTTAATTAGTCTATTATGAATGGCACTAAGTACCTTGTATTTAATTTCTGCCCGGGTGGGCCCTTTTGGTGCTGAGGCTCTCCTCTTTTCTTTTGACCTTCCAGGTTTGGTGGTGGTACTGCGCATGTGTCTCAGAGTTTTGGGAACTGAAGTAATAAGCCATCATAAATCAACATAATTATAGAAATATGATCAAAATTGTGTTCTTCGTCTTGATACATTATCAAACATACATCCAAAATAAAAACATTTAACACATTGTTGTAGGTATCGACTTTTGTGGGAGTAAAAATGTTTAGTATCAACTGGTGGTAATGGGGAGGGGGGAATAAAGTTCCGAGAGAGGGTTGTTTAACAACAAGATTCATTCACATTACACAAAATTAAATCCCAACATTTCTCGGCTTTCTCAGGATTCATCTCTCAGTACCTACCTAGATAATCTGGAACATTTTTCAGATGTTTCTGTATTTGAATCGTGTGGAGACTTTTATCATGCCTTAAAACTTGCAGATCACGAGGATTGTCTTCAAAGTAGCTCTAAAATGGAATCATTTAATACATGATCAATCAATTGTTCACAGATGTTTTATTGATTATCATTGTGAGTCATGTTTGAAATCTGTTCCTTACTTTTAGTTTATTGGAGGTTAACATCTCTTGTTTAATTTCCTTCAGGCGAGCCTCTCGTATAGCTGTTTTTGTCACCATTCTCATGGCATCCTAAGATACAGAAAACATTAAGGCATATCAACTGATGCTATCAATAGTCAGATATCAACTGATGTTATCAATAGTCAAATATATCAACTGATGTTAATCAATACTGTCAGATATCAACTGATGCTATCAATACTGTCAGATATCAACTCAAGATATCAATAGTCAGATATCAACTGATGTTATCAATAGTCAGATATCAACATGCTATCAATAGTCAGATATCAACTGATGTTATCAATAGTCAAATATCAACTGATGTTAATCAATACTGTCAGATATCAAATGATGTTATCAATACTGTCAGATATCAACTGATGTTATCAATAGTCAGATATCAACTGACATTATCAATAGTCAGATATCAACTGACGTTATCAATAGTCAAATATCAACTGATGTTATCAAAAGTCAGATATCAACTGATGTTATCAATAGTCAGATATCAACTGATGTTATCAATAGTCAGATATCAACTGATGTTATCAATAGTCAGATATCAACATGTTATCAATACTGTCAGATATCAACATGTTATCAATACTGTCAGATATCAACTGATGTTATCAATACTGTCAGATATCAACTGATGTTATCACAATAGTCAGATATCAACTGATGTTATCAATAGTCAGATATCAACTGATGTTATCAATAGTCAGATATCAACATGTTATCAATATTGTCAGATATCAACTGATGTTATCAATAGTCAGATATCAACGGATGTTATCAATACTGTCAGATATTAACATGTTATCAATACTGTCAGATATCAACTGATGTTATCAATAGTCAGATATCAACTGATGTTATCAATACTGTCAGATATCAACATGTTATCAATACTGTCAGATATCAACTGATGTTATCAATACTGTCAGATATCAACTGATGTTATCAATACTGTCAGGAAAGATCTGAACCACTGAATTCACAGATTACCTTAACCTATATCTAATACCTGAGCTCTACATCTGAATCACATATCTGATCACTTAGTCAATAACAATAACACCCTACATCTGAATCGCTTGATTAACATAAGTACTCTTCCCTTATATCTAATTCTTTCCTACTGATATAACATCAACACCTTTGCAGTAAATTTGAATATTTTTACCTTTGTCTTGTACCTAACAATCAGAATAACATGCTTATCCTTGCCACATATCTGAATCACTTTAGAATAATCAACAAAATGACCTTTGCCCTACCCCTCTGAGTTACTGAGTTGATTAATATCATTACCTTTGCCCTATATCGGAATCCATCTATCTCCTCCATTTTGAAATTATACGGCTTAAAGACACTTTCCTCCTCAGCTGTAATAGAAAAATATAAAAGTTGATATTTTCATTGTTGTTTTTTTTTTACATTTTAAACTGTCATGAATGACAGTCATCACATGCATTTGTGCAAAGTTAATTATGAGTTATTGTGCATGCTCAACCTTAACAATGGTGTTTTGAATGATGTACAGTTATAATAATGAATGTTATCCTTGAATGCCTTAGCTGGTCTCATGACCTTAAGATCTGTATTTCGTGTCAATGAGTTATAAATCAAAACTCTCATAAGTTATAAATCAAAACTCTCATGAGTTATAAATCAAAACTCTCGTGAGTTATGAATCCAAACTCTATAAATCCAAACTCCCGTAAGTTATAAACCCAAACTCCTGTAAGTTATAAATCCAAACTCCCGTGAGTTATAAATCCAAACTCCCGTGAGTTATAAATCCAAACTCCCGTGAGTTATAAATCAAAAATCAAAACTCCTGTGAGTTATAAATCCAAACTCCCGCAAGTTATAAATCAAAACTCCCGTGAGTTATAAATCAAAAATCCAAACTCCTGTGAGTTATAAATCCAAACTCCCGTGAGTTATAAATCCAAACTCCCGTAAGTTATAAATTCAAACTCCCGTAAGTTATAAATCCAAACTCCCATAAGTTATAAATCCAAACTCTCGTGAGTTATAAATCCAAACTCCCGTAAGTTATAAATCCAAACTCCCGTAAGTTATAAATCCAAACTCCCGTAAGTTATAAATCCAAACTCCCGTAAGTTATAAATCCAAACTCCCCCAAGTTATAAATCCAAACTCTCGTAAGTTATAAATCCAAACTCTATAAATCCAAACTCTATAAATCCAAACTCTCGTGAGTTATAAATCCAAACTCCCGTAAGTTATAAATCCAAACTCCTGCAAGTTATAAATCCAAACTCCCGTAAGTTATAAATCCAAACTCTCGTGAGTTATAAATCCAAACTCTCGTAAGTTATAAATCCAAACTCTATAAATCCAAACTCTATAAATCCAAACTCTCGTGAGTTATAAATCCAAACTCCCGTAAGTTATAAATCCAAACTCTATAAATCCAAACTCCTGCAAGTTATAAATCCAAACTCCCGTAAGTTATAAATGCAAACTCTCATGAGTTATAAATCCAAAATCAAAACTCCCGTGAGTTATAAATCCAAACTCCCGCAAGTTATAAATCCAAACTCTCGCAAGTTATAAATCCAAACTCTCGTGAGTTATAAATCCAAACTCTCGTAAGTTATAAATCCAAACTCCATAAATCCAAACTCCTGCAAGTTATAAATCCAAACTCCCGTAAGTTATAAATCCAAACTCCCGCAAGTTATAAATCCAAACCCCCACAAGTTATAAATCCAAACTCCTGTGGATGTTGTGTCTCTGGATTCTATGCATTGTCTTAGAATTTGGTGTTCTCTACCATATAGCTTGAAATAACAATTAAGAGATTGCACTGTAATACTGGCAGTCATAGATTAACTCTTTGCCTATCATGCCACCTATGACGTAACAGTTGCATTTTGAATGATGACGTTACCCTTTTCCCCACAGCGCTTTGGAGTTGATTTGTGAAAGTTCGAAAGTTTGGAATTTTTAACACATTTCTTCAATATGTTTTTTATTGTTATATATTCTGTTAGTTTATCGCGGATAGTTCTGATAAAAGCTGATACTTTAAGACTGTCGAATCGGGAGTGGAAGGAAGTGAAAAACAAGAGATGTTTGTAAAACACATATGGCCCCCATGGTGCAAAATTATAAAGGGTTATACACACACATCATTTAACTGAGAGTAGTATCATCAATTAAAAATATTGAGCAGACAATATCTTCCTATATCAAAAGTGGATTGACCATGTGACCTCAAAATCAATAGGAGTCATCTTCTCCTGAAGATGTACCAGTGTACCAAGTTTGATGTCTGTCAAGCAAAGGGTTCTCAAGATATTGAACGGACAGTATATTCCTATGTCCAGTTTGACCCTTGACCTTTGACCATGTGACATCAAATTTAATAGGGGTCATCTTCTCCTGAAGATGTACCAGTGTACTAATTTTGATGTCTGTCAAGCAAAGGGTTCTCAAGATATTGAGAGGACAGTATATTCCTATGTCCAGAGTAGGTTGACCCTTGACCTTTAACCTTTTGACCTGAAAAACAATAGGGGTCCTCTTCTTTTCATAACCAACCCACATATGAACAAGAGGTACTGTGAGCAATGATCACTAAGAATACCCCCCGCTTACCCCAATCTCCCAAAGGGTGTTGGTAATAGGTATAAACTACCTCTTTTCTGAGTGTAAAAAACAAATGGCATGACAAACCGAACTATATTGCTACTTCGATGTCCAGTGCGCGTGACCTTTGACCTTTTGACCCCAAAATCGATAGGGAACATCTTCATTCCATGGGTAGTCCATATGTATGATATGGTGACTGTAGGTGGAAAGGATAACGCTTTAGAGCCCGGAAACCATATTGCTACTTCGATGTCCAGTGCGCGTGACCTTTGACCTTTTGACCCCAAAATCGATAGGGAACATCTTCATCCCATGGGTAGTCCATATGTATGATATGGTGACGGTAGGTGGAAAGGATAACGCTTTAGAGCCCGGAAACCATATTGCTACTTCGATGTCCAGTGCGCTTGACCTTTGACCTTTTGACCCCAAAATCGATAGGGAACATCTTCATCCCATGGGTAGTCCATATGTATGATATGGTGACGGTAGGTGGAAAGGATAATGCTTTAGAGCCCGGAAACCATTGCGTCTACAGACGGACGGACGGACAGACAGACGGACAACCCGATTCCAGTATACCCCCCCCACAACTTGTTGCGGGGGGTATAAATATCATTACGATCAAGTGGATTGTTCTCAAGATATTGAGCGGACAACATGTGGTCTACCGACCGACTGACAGGTGCAAACCAATATGCCCCTCTTCTTTAAAGGGGGGCATAATTACAATAAATAGATGGTAAAATATTTTTTTGTGAAAAGATCTATAATCCAAAGTTTGCCTTTTTTTCTTATTTTTTTTTATCTTCATTAATTCTTGAACATGTATGTTTGTATAACAAAGAAATGCCATGAATGAATATTTCCTTATCTACTAGTATTTTTCAAAATTCATATCAATATATCTACATTTCCAATGTGTTTTTTTCTTCGATATCTTCTATATATTATTTGTTTTAATTCAAACAATCTTATCATAACATTTCATCTTGATTTCTAAGAAAAAATGTAATCAATTTAGTTTACACAAATTTTAACGTATTCATCTGCTCATACTAACAGCCTCACTCTACCTCCCCCTCACCAGAGTCTGCTCATACTAACAACCTCACTATACCTCCCCCTCACCAGAGTCTGCTCATACTAACAACCTCACTCTACCTCCCCCTCACCAGAGTCTTCTCATACTAACAACCTCACTCTACCTCCCCCTCACCAGAATCTGCTCGTACTAACAACCTCACTCTACCTCCCCCTCACCAGAGTCTGCTTGTACTAACAACCTCACACTACCTCCCCCTCTACTCTACCTCCCCCTCACCAGAGTCTGCTCATCCTAACAACCTCACTCTACCTCCCACTCACCAGAGTCTGCTCATCCTAACAACCTCACTCTACCTCCCCCTCACCAGAATCTGCTCATCCTAACAACCTCACTCTACCTCCCCCTCTACTCTACCTCCCCTCACCAGAGTCTGCTCATACTATCAACCTCACTATACCTCCCACTCACCAGAGTCTGCTCATACTAACAACCTCACTCTACCTCCCACTCACCAGAGTCTGCTCATACTAACAACCTCACTCTACCCCCCCCCCCCCTCACCAGAGTCTGTTCATACTAACAACCTCACTCTACCTCCCCCTCACCAGAGTCTGCTCATACTAACAACCTCACTCTACCCCCCCCCCCCTCACCAGAGTCTGTTCATACTAACAACCTCACTCTACCTCCCCCTCACCAGAGTCTGCTCATACTAACAACCTCACTCTACCTCCCCCTCACCAGAGTCTGTTCATACTAACAACCTCACTCTACCTCCCCCTCACCAGAGTCTGCTCATACTAACAACCTCACTCTACCTCCCCCTCACCAGAGTCTGCTCATACTAACAGCCTCACACTACCTCCCCCTCACCAGAATCTGCTCATACTAACAACCTCACATTACCTCCCCCTCACCAGAATCTGCTCATACTAACAACCTCACCCTACCTCCCCCTCTACTTAACCTCCCCCTCACCAGAGTCTGCTCATACTAACAACCTCACTCTACCTCCCACTCATCAGAGTCTGCTCATACTAACAACCTCACTCTACCTCCCCCTCACCAGAGTCTGCTCATACTAACAACCTCACACCACCTCCCCCTCACCAGATTCTGCTCATACTAACAGCCTCACACTACCTCCCCCTCACCAGATTCTACTCATACTAACAACCTCACTCTACCTCCCCCTCACCAGAGTCTGCTCATACTAACAACCTCACTCTACCTCCCCCTCACCAGAGTCTGCTCATACTAACAACCTCACTTTACCTCCCCCTCACCAGAGTCTGCTCATACTAACAACCTCACTCTACCTCCCCCTCACCAGAGTCTGCTCATACTAACAACCTCACTCTACCTCCCCCTCACCAGAGTCTGCTCATACTAACAACCTCACACTACCTCCCCCTCACCAGAGTCTGCTCATACTAACAACCTCACTCTACCTCCCCCTCACCAGAGTCTGCTCATACTAACAACCTCACTCTACCTCCCCCTCACCAGAGTCTGCTCATACTAACAACCTCACTCTACCTCTATACTAAATTTTATAATGCACAGTTTCTTTTTCTCGCTAGTATATATATATATATATCACACTGAAAATTATTATGTATTTTTGTACAAATTATTTCATGCATATATATTATACCTTTGATTTATATGGTTCATGATAATAAACAATACAAGAGCATACTAACAGCCTGAATCTGAGAGTGCCTTTTCCACTTCCTCTAGTAACTCCATATCCTTGACACTGACAAAGGAAAGGGCATTGCCTTGGTTACCTCCTCTTGCTGTCCTATAAAAGTGAAATAAAAAATGAGTAGTTTTTTGACAGTGATTTAAATTCAATCTGAATCATGTTGTAGGACAACATCAAATGGAAATCCCAATCCCAAAATAACAATCACATCCGCAACAATAATGATAATATTGGCATCACAATGCTGTCAGATGTTCAAAAAGCTGTAACATGTAATATACATATTTACCACATGTTTACTCCTATATCTAGTGGATATCACCTATCATATAATTACATAAATTTTAATTATTAAATTATGTTTTTTTACGTCGTTTGTGACATCACAAACAAACATCAATTTTACGTAGTTTGTTTACACAATGTCAGGAAGCAAAATTCCCAACAATACAGTAACGCACTATATGAATAACCGAAAAGAGGAGGGGGGGGGGGGGGGGTGTAACATGTGATAAGAATCAGAATGGTAGTTATCAAGAAGTTAAAAATGTACTAAATGAATAACCGAAAAGGGGAGGGGGGGTGTAACATGTGATAAGAATCGGAATGGTAGTTATCAAGAAGTTAAAAATGTACTAAATGAATAACCGAAAAGGGGAGGGGGGGGGGTGTAACATGTGATAAGAATCGGAATGGTAGTTATCAAGAAGTTAAAAATGTTCACTTGTTAACACATTTAATCAATGAACATTTTGGCCCCATCCTGATACTAAAACTCCTACCCCTGGGATTGTGAAATTTACAATTTTGATAAAGGACTACTTGATCTTTCTTAATATCCATAAATTTTGTTTTAGTATCAATAGCACGAAAGACAATGTAAATTAAATGTTTTAAACATAAACACTATGCACCAAGTTTGGCCTCATCCTGGAGTCAGAACCTCTATCCTGGCGATCATGAAATATACAATTCTGATAGAGGCCTTCCTGCTCTACATCACAATGTATTTAAGTTTTCTAACAGATGCACGGTTGTAGAGAAGTTTTTTTTAAAAATTGGTCAATTTTTGCCTGCCACTAAGGCCCTGGGGGTGCAGGAGTCCTGAAATTTACAATTTATGTCCCCCTTGTCCCAAAGATGCTTCATACCAAATTTGAAAACAATGCAAGATGAACATTCATTTAGCATTTACCCAAAACCTTTTAAAATCTGTTCATATGTTGATGTTCTACCAATTAGCTAACTGGACTAGCCAAAGAAATTAAAGCAAAAATTGGGAATAATACCTGCTTTTTAGCATTGGGAATGGGACCTTATATCAGCCCCCTACAGACCCTAAAAAACCCTGAAACCATTTCATGGAATTTCAATAAATCATTTCCAGAAATCCATTTTGAGTCTTTTGTCCCAAACTGATAGTTTAAATAAGATATTTTGAAAAATAATGTCAGATTATAAAAAAAGAATAATACTTGATAATTCTTAAGAATATCATTTTTATTTTTGAGGTAGGGCCAAAAATAATCCTTTACGTACCTAGTCCTTTCATGGACAATGTAAAAGTTTGAGGCATTAAAATTTATGTTTTACAATTTTCCAATAGACTTCTATAGTAAAAATTTGAAACTGAATCCCTTTTGATACTCCAGAAATATACTTTCCCTCCCAAATATTGCAAAACTTGAATGCTTAGGATCATTTACGAACACATGCAGGCCTATATCAAACCATAAAATATTGTGAACTTTTCACCTAACAATTCTGAGATTGCTCTCCTGACAAATTTAGCAAGAAAGTAGAAGGCGAAAATAAAAATAAAAATCAATAATCATATGAAGAAGAACTGAGTAAAAATAATAAGTTTCCAAAGGAGATTTAATTAATACACAGGGGTATTTTCTTGGAGCTTTATACCTATTATAAATAACAGAACTTGAAAATTACCCTTCACCCCATCCCTTTTGAATGAATGGCAAGGAGAGAGAGAGAGAGAGAGAGAGAGAGAGAGAGAGAGAGAGAGAGAGAGAGAGAGAGAGAGAGAGAGAGAGAGAGAGAATGAAATATTTAAGTTTTGACTTGCAGACTCTAATGTTGTGTTTTAAGCCTTCACTATCAGTAATGACTTTGACACACAGGGAAAAGTCAAGTCAGCAATATTAGAATTGTAATTGTTTACATGAAATAGTTTTTCAGAGATGAACTTGGCTTGAAATTCCTCACCTTCCGACTCTGTGTATGTAGGTGTCTACATCAGGAGGGAAATCAAAGTTGATGACATTGGAAACATTCTGAAAATCAATGCCTCTGGAGACTCCATATTCCTTGTCTTTCTTTTTAGGTCTACAATATCCAACATTTCACTTCTACTTCGAGAATTAAAATTTAGTGCAATTTCAAACATGATTAAATCGGAATTAGATGTACAGCTTGTAGACAGTCATATATTCTAATGTTTAGAATATTCAGAAAACACGATTATTGAAGGAGAGAGTAAACATTAATATATCCTTTAGTCATTTTAAAATTGTCAAGAGCATTTGTCAAGAGCAAGAAATAAATTTCATTTTTGAAAATACATGATGGCATTAACTGTAACATGTCACAGCAGCATACTTCATGAACATGAAAGCATGCCAATGGGAAGTGTTGCAGTTCATGCCCTCATATACAGTGCTCCCTCGATATATTGCCCCCCATTATAATGCCAGCCCCGCTTATTGCCTGAAAATCGTAAAGAACAGATTTCTCCCCATGTTAACACCCCTGTTATAATGCCAACCCTGCATAATGCCATATGCCACTGATTTTCACACACAAAAAGGTCAAATTTAATAGGTTTTACCCTCGATAATAATGCCAATTACCTAACACCCAGCAATAATCACATCTGTACTGTATAAAGTGAGCTACTCTGGGTAGGTCATCGAGTTCAAACAGGTTTCCATAATGGAGAGGCTTCTAGTGAAAATTTTGTTAATCTTTATTTCAAAATATCGACGATGTGGGCTACATTTATCGCCATACAAAATTTAAAAGTTTTTAATAATAGACAACTATAGCCTAAATGATTTTAGCTGTACCTACCATCGTCCATATATTTCCAGATCATTAAAGAATGGGTGGAGCCAAATTCCTATGGGAATTTCAGCTATTGAGGAAACCCCAAGCTTAAACTCAAGAGTGATATGCCGTTTGTGGCGAATTTATGCACCATGTAACATTTAAATCATAAAAGTGCAAATGTCAATGAGTTGAATCATGTAAATTTTAATACGAAACAAAAAAAAATTATTTCTATAAATGTATTGGCCACCATTTCATATAGCTGTTTCATTTCATCCTTTGGGAATTCCAAATTTATTTTTGTCAAATGTTGGAAAAATCAAACATTATATTTACCTTGAAGACACATGGAGGTTAATATAGCATTCTATTTTTTGTTGGATCTCAGCCAATCAGAAAGCTTAAAATAACAACTGGTAAAGGTAGGCTTTTTTGGCAGATGAATATGATTCACCAAAAATAATTTGGAGAAAAATTTGCCATCTTGGGTACTAGTATTACCTGACACATGGTGATGTTCAGTGTATACTTAATACATCTGATCAGAATTGTTCTGAATAATTATATTGGTCTATTGCAATCAGCTTAAGTAAGTCAAATTTACTTTTTCTTTTTTTCCTTCTCTTGATCCTGTGGTTTGGCCTTTGGATCCATCAACAAGTTTTCATCAGAGGCTAAGATGATGTCATAAAGTCCATCATTAAACTGGTTCACAATATGACATCTGTAACAATCACAAAGGAACCAGATTACATCTTTAAACTGTGATGGCTGTGGTAGACAATTTTGAACATTTTAATGAGCTGGTGATACGTACCTAGAATTAACTGGAAGTTCTGAGTTTAACACACAGGAGGGTATTGCGAATTGTTCCAGAAATAATTTTAGTCTGAAAATAATTTGATAGAAATTAATCAGAGAAATTGCTTTAAATTTTTCATGAACTAAGTTCTGTTTGGTATTTGAAGAAAAGACAGCAATATCACAGATAACAAGAGGCCCATGGGCCACATCGCTCACCTGAGTCACCTTGGTCCATATCAGAAGACTTTCTATATATATTTGCATGTAAAACCGTAGTCCTTATCATGGCCCCAATCTACCCCTGGAGGCCATAGTTTTCGCAAACTTGAATCTACACTATGTCAGAAATTTTTCTTGTAAATGTGAACTTCTTTGGCCCAATGGTTCACGAGAAGAAGATATTTGAAGATTTTTCCTATATATTTGTATGTAAAACTTTGATCCCCCCTTGTGGCCCCATCCTACCCCCAGGGGCCATGATTTGAACAAACTTGAATCTGCACTATATCAGAAAGCTTTCATGTAAATATCAGCTTTTCTGGCTCAGTGGTTCTTGAGAAGAAGATTTTTAAAAAAAAATTCCTATATATTTGTATGTAAAACTTTGATCCCCTATTGTGGCCCCATCCTACAACAGGAGGCCATAATTTGAACAAACTTAGCTCTGCTCTATGTTAGGAAGCTGTTCATGTGAATATCAGCTTTTCAGACTCAGTGGTTCTTGAGAAGAAGATTCTAAAAGAATGTCCCTATATATTTGTATGAAAAACTTTGATCCCCCCTTGTAGCCCCATCCTACCCCAGGGGCCATGATTTGAACAAACTTGAATCTGCACTATGTCAGAAAGCTTTCATGTAAATATTAGCTTTTCTGGCTTAGTGGTTCTTGAGAAGAAGATTTTTAAAGATTTTTCATATATATTTGTATGTAAAACTTTGATCCCCTATTGTGGCCCCATCTGACCCCCAGGGGCCAGGATTTTAACAATTTAGAATCTGTACTATATATCAGAAAGCTTTCATATAAATCTCAGCTTTTCTGGCTTAGTGGTTCTGGGAAGAAGATTTTTAAAGATTTTTCCTATATATTTGTATGTAAAACTTTGACCCCCTATTGTGGCCCCATCCGACCCCCGGGGGCCATGATCTTAGCAATTTATAATCTGCACTATATCAGGAAGCTTTCATATAAATCTCAGCTTTTCTGGTTCAGTGGTTCTTGAGAAGAAGATTTTAAAAGATTATTCCTATAAATTTGTATGTAAAACTTTGATGCCCCCCTTGAGGCCCCATTCAATCCCCGGGGTCCATGATTTTAACGAACTTGAATCTGCACTATATCAAAAAAAAAAAAAAAAAAAAAAACGAAAAAAAAAAAGAAAAAAAACAAAAACAACTTTGACCCCTTATTGTGGCCCCATCCGACCCCTGGGGGCCATGATTTTAACAATTTAGAATCTGCATTATATGAGGAAGCTTTCATATAAATCTCAGCTATTCTGGCTTAGTGGTTCTTGAGAAGAAGATTTTTAAAGATTTTCCCTATATATTTGTATGTAAAACTTTGATCCCCTATTATGGCCCCATCCGACCCCCGGGGGCCATGATTTTAACAATTTAGAATCTGCATTATATAAGGAAGCTTTCATATAAATCTCAGCTTTTCTGGCTCAGTGGTTCTTGAGAAGAAGATTTTTAAAGATTTTCCCTATATATTTGTATGTAAAATTTTGACCCCCTATTGTGGCCCCATCCGACCCCCGGGGGCCATGATTTTAACAATTTAGAATTTGCATTATATAAGGAAGCTTTCATATAAATCTCAGCTTTTCTGGCTTAGTGGTTCTTGAGAAGAAGATTTTTAAAGATTTTCCCTATATATTTGTATGTAAAACTTTGACCCCCTATTGTGGCCCCATCCGACCCCCGGGGGCCATGATTTTAACAATTTAGAATCTGCATTATATAAGGAAGCTTTCATATAAATCTCAGCTTTTCTGGCTCAGTGGTTCTTGAGAAGAAGATTTTTAAAGATTTTCCCTATATATTTGTATGTAAAACTTTGACCCCTATTGTGGCCCCATCCGACCCCTGGGGGCCATGATTTTAACAATTTAGAATCTGCACTACCTAATAAAGCTTATCTATAAATTTCATCTTTTCTGGCCCAGTGGTTCTTGAGAAGAAGATTTTTTAATGACCCTACCCTATTTTTACCTTTTCTTGATTATCTCCCCTTGGAAGGTGGCCTGGCCCTTTATTTTAACAATTTAGAATTCCCTTTACCTAAGGATGTTTTGTGCCAACTTTGGTTGAAATTGGCCCAGTGGTTGTTGAGAAGAAGTTGAAAAGTGAAAAGTTTACAGACGGACAGACGGACGGACGGACGGACGCCGGAGTACGGGTGATCAGAAAAGCTCACTTGAGCTTTCAGCTCAGGTGAGCTAAAAACAGCATCACTTAAGAACTATTTGTCGAAGGTGAAAGGACCTCCAATGATTTCTTTAAAACATACTATCATGACACTTGAAAAGTTTTTGTGTGACAGTTATTATCAAACAATTTGAATACTGTAGATTTGTTACACTGCTACATGTAGAAAAACTTTCTGAGTACATGGTAAAAAGCAGAGAAAAGGAATATATATTTCTATATTTAAAACCCTTCATATACATATGGTGGTTTTCCTATGATCATAATGAATGATTATAATATCTCTAATATTATACAGTATACTTACTTGTAACATCGGTTGACTTCATTTACAAATATAATGGACTTCCCTTGAAGTAAATTCAGTTTCAACAGAGCATACACTAAGGTAAATTTATCCTGCTCTTCACATCTAAAATATCAAGCTTTCAGTGAACATCAGTTTTAATGCAGAGTTCATTTACAAACATTATGAATATGCATAATCTTTTCCATTGATAGTTAAGATGTATTAAGCATTTCATATACTGTTACAGTGACTATACTAAACATTTAAAAATTTCATAAAACAAGTTTAAACACTGTTTATATACAAATTTACATTGAAATAAGAGTTTATAAGATCTGCATCGAAAGATTGACTTGTAGAAAGAATATCAACAGGGCTGCTTTCAAGATCGTAGCGGCTACGTAGGGCTCGGTAGAGATACGATCTTGAACAATGTGCTACATAGGGATAACAAGCGTTAATTCATACAGTGCGTTCAATAGACCTAGATATCTAGCCTAGCAGCTAAGCTAGCCGCTTTGAGCTTGAACGCAGTCCAGGACTTCTCTACCGAAAGATTGACTTGTAGAAAGAATATCAACAGGACGTCTCTAACGACACTTTGACCCGACTCGTTCTTCTGCCATCACCCATGGTGATTATCATGCTATGAACTGAGATTTGCTTATCGCAATTCACCTTTGAATTAGAACGTTTTACCCGATATAGTATTGCGTTGTGTGACAACACAATTGAATGAGACGATTGAACAATTTGAATGACATGTTTGATGTAATACAACAAGAGTTTTCATTGGCCGATTACAGCCCGCCCACTTTCTCGAGCAGAGTCAGTGTAGCTGGAGAAATGTACATAGCTCTCTGAAAAGATCCACCCCTTATAAAAACCTTCGATTTACGGGTCACAAAAAGCTGCGGACGATTGAGGCCTGAAATCGGTGTATTCTTGTGTTGCTGTCTCATAAACTCAATATAAAAAAATCTTATTAATAACATATTTTCCTACTATATACTTGTGTCCAAACATACCTTCAAATTTTCATTAAAGCCACACACGGCCCGAAAACTCGCAGCTTCAAATGATTTCGTTTGTTGACGTAGCCATGTTAGGTAGCCGGTCAATTCGAACTCTTGCTATTGGTATCTATTCATAAAATTGGTTGTACATGTATGTAATTATGTATTCGCTCTTCATTTATTATCAACACGAATAATTAATAGAAATTAAAACATTTTTTGTACCAGTTTTTGTAAAGGTAAAATAAGCTCTTGATTAACGAAAATGATACATAAGCCCATTAGATGGAGACCGGCCGGCGCGGCCGCTCATGGCTAATGAAAGCCGCATTGCCGTGAGTTTAGCTATTTTAATAATTATCATTTAATGGGACTGGGGTGGTATATTATCTAAACTATTTAGCTAAAATATTTGTGGGGTATTAGTACACATCTAGACGCTATTGTGCTAGTATGGAAATGAACTGGGATTCGAATTGACTGGCTACCTAACATGGCTACATCTACGAACGAAATCATCAAAAGCTGTGATCGAGTTTTGGGGCTTTAATAAATATTTGAAGGTATGTTTGGACACAAGTATAGTAGGAAAATATGTTAGGAATTTTTTTGATATTAAAGTTATGAGACAACAACACAAGAATACAACTTTTTCTCTTCCTTTGAAGTTTTTTTCCATCTAGCATCTGGCCGTCATGTTTTCAAATGCTGATTACTCCCGTATAAGGGAATTTGGGCGGACTTATACATATGGACCAATGAGAGTGTCTGTTGCATTTCGCAATTGTATTACAAACAGATTCAATTGTGTCGTCACACAACGCAATAGTATATCGACCAAAGCGTTCTAATTCAAAGGTGAATTGCGATAAAGGTCAAGTTGAACAGTATATAAAGGATTCGTGTCTCCTGGTTCATTTACTCACAAATCTAATGAAACTAATATGCTTGCTCATAAATAGTAATTTTCAAACAATAGACTATTTTGAATTGACATCAAAATCTTTACCTGTGTTATGAACAATCTATTTACTTTCAAATTACTTCCCTTTGGTAATTTCCGGTCATCAGAGACACTCGGAGAGATGCAGGCAAAAGATAACCACACACGAGTTTGTCTGTATCTATGGAAATATGGTGCAGTGCGCTGCTTTGAATTGCACTATGAAATTGGGTCATGGATTTCCAAAGGACAAAAATTTTAAGGAAAATTTGGATGTTCAATTTGAAAAGAGATGGCTTTGAACCCTCCGACGAGTCATTATTTAGAAGTAAATCTATTTTCAGTGCATTTGACCTGTAAGTCAAAAATCAAATTTATATAATTCTAAACTTTATGTTTCCAAGCAATGCTACTTTGCAGTGTATTGTTATTGGAAGAATGATTCAATATTTCGATGAAGATGATCGAAGCATGAAGATCCTAAAGATTGAAAATGCATCTAACAGACTATTCAACTTCAGCCAGTTTCTCTGCTCATGGTCTTTTGAACAGTTTATTACATTTTGACGTACTTTATATGATACTGAGCCAGTTGTGATGCCTCTGGTAGTTGTGATTCTTCAAGTTTCAAGATCACCTACAAAAGTTTCAAGATCACCTACAAATGTTTTTACATTGAAATACACAAAAAATAAGACCTCCTGAAAATTCTCATTGTACTCACAGCATTATGGAGAACCATCCTCTTCAGGGCCCGGACATCCTCGCTCAGCGTGGCAGACATTAGGAAGGCTTGATAGATCCTGGGGAGGTGACTGAAAAAACACTTCACACAATGCATACATATATTCGTATATTCATTTCTGCTCATTCAAAATTTTGAGCGATTGGAGCTAATGCATAACCAGTATATGACACACACATCAATCAGAATGTCTGTTGTGTATGATAATGGATCGTCATAGTGCAACCATAAATCAGTGCTCTTGCTTTGGCACCAAAGTAAAAATATGTGTACGAATCTGCAAGTTAGAATAAACTTGTCAAATAGGAACGAAAAATTTGATTTTGTACACAATTGGCTTGTGAAAATCACACTACACTAGCCTGGAGGTTATAAAACTTTTATCGTACTCATACTCAAAACTCAGCCATGTTTGTTTTAGTACAGCTCTGTGCAAGCTCCAAGCATGCTCGAAAAATCTTGAGCATGTACTCCATTTGATTGATTGAATATTGTTTAACGTCCCTCTCGAGAATATTTTGCTCATACGGAGATGTCACCACTGCTGGTGAAGAGCTGCAAAATTTAGGCCTATGTTCGGCGCTAAAGGCCATTGAGCAGAGAGGGATCTTTATCGTGCCACACATGCTGTGACATGGGGCCTCGGTTTTTGCAGTCTCATCCGAAGGATCACCCCATTTAGTCGCCTCTTACGACAAGCAAGGAGATACTGGAGACCTATTCTAACCCGGATCCCCATGGGACTGTACTCCATTTGAGTACTTTTATAAAACTATTCTTGTACTCCATTTGAGTACGAGAATAGTTTTATAAAAGTTTTATAACCTTTACTTTGAGTACGAGTACAATTTCAATTAGAGCGTGGAATTTGAGTTTGAGCATGAAAACGTGCTCAAAAATGTTTAATAACCACCAGGCCTGCTCTTCTTAATAACAAAGTATGATATCAGGTCACAACATAATCTAGTGCAGATCATGTGCTAATTATAACTGTTGTGTAATACTTCTGTACTTGATTGACACCTGTGACCTAGCCAAGACTCCAAATGTTCTAATTTTAGAACGATGTTTGTCAGAGTCGATCAGAAAGATGATGTGTTAAATTTGCCTTTACACTGTATGTTCCAGAAGAAGAATTCTCTTGAAGTTTATTTTAGTATAAGTAGACTGTAAACTTTGTAGTGATAAGTACTCTATATTCTACAACTGGTGACCGAGATTGATGGCTGATTCAGGACAGTTTATTCTCGTGTTTAAATTCAGCTTGGCGGTAAACAAACATCGGACACTGTTTTGTGAACTTTGATTGGCCCGGGCCTGCTGTGCGTAAGTGATTTATTATTGATATATTTTCTGTAAATAAATTGTTAAATCTTTGAACTCATTACACTTTATTTCTGCTGGTCTTTGGGTCAATTCTGATCCAAAACAATTACTCAATAATATATTTAATTACAATTAAATTCATTCTCCCTATAACTTAAGTCCTTTGGGGATTTGGGTTAGAATAGGTTCTCAGTAACCCTTGCTTGTTGTAAGAGACAACTAAATGGGGCATTCCTTCAAATGAGACCGCAAAAACTGAGCCCCATGTCACAGCAGGTGTGGCACAATAAAGATCCCTTCCTGCTCAAAGATTTTAAGCGACAAGCATAGGCCTAAATTTTGCAGCCCTTCACATGAGTGAAACATTCTTGACAGGGACGTTAAACAATATAAAATCAATCAAATCATCACTCAATAAAAACAATTCTAAACAATCAAAGTACCAAGGGGACTGAAAGCCGGGTTTTCATGATGATATACTACACTACCCGCAGTGTTATTCTTGAAATGATAAACGACAGAGCACGATTTACACATAAGATAGGATACACGCACAATAGGATAGGATACACACACGATAGGATAGGATACATGTACAATATGATAGGATAAACTATAAACCTGATAAACACAAAACACGATAAACAATTTTCATGTTAAACGGAAAACTTGATAGAAATGTTGTAGATTTTGAAGCAATTTAATGAAATTTTGATAGCTACAACAAGATTTGCACATTACGTTATGATAGTGAAGGATTGCAATATTCATTATATCCCTTACATGTATATCCAAAAGAAATTTCTAATTGGAAGGTAATACAAGTACCAATATGCGCTTAAATAATGACCTTATATTTTTCTGTAATTGCTGTAATAAATGATCAAGTTCAACAGGAAACTTTCACCACAAGTAGAATAAAAATTCTTCATCGTACACATAAGCATATAAACATTAGCGAATAATATTCTTGCCAGTGGAAATACCTTAAGTTGGAAACGCAATCATTAATCTGAAGGCAAACCGATATTTTATTTGTTTACGCATTTAGTTTATTTGTTATATTGACAATCTTCCTATCGCGAATCTTGGTGTTTTTATGTAAATGAGGCTGTGAACTGCAATGCTTCATGCCAGTATAATTTTCATGAGGAGTTAATGTGCTTCATGAAGTATGCCAGCTAAGGAAAAATAATCAATCTATCAGAATCAAGTTACGATTAAATCTAAACTTACAGACAGATTTCAATCATTGTAAATCACAAACAAAAATGAAATGCATGTATTTACCTGAGAATTCCCTTCACATCATCCTCATAACCAAAGGAGAAGAGTAAATCTGCCTCATCAATGATCAGCAGCTCTAGAGACTGTTTGAGATTAAGGTTACCGACTTTGATGTGTGCCAGGGCTCGAGTGGGCGTGGCAACAACGATATCTGGCTTCTCCGTCAACATGGGTCTATAAAGTAACAAGAGGCACACACCTTTCACCAATGTCAAAGAATACTGGACCAGGTGACCAGTCCGATGATTTTATTGCAACATTTAAAACAATGTGTGTATAGACATCCACACCCACCCAGACAACCATACATACCATTATATTTCAGTGTTCTTAGAATACAAAATAAAATGCTTCTATACATATAAATATATATTTGCAATATCTATCATGACAGAACGGCATTGGATGGAAAATTACCTTTAAACCATTAGGTACATTTCCTCTAACAAAGTTGAGGTATTCTCAAACAAAGTGGGACTTCTTTTCTTAAAGTGTGGCATCTACTTACGAATAACACATTGGACAGCAACCAAATTAAATTCTACGATTTACATGAGGTAAATTTTCTAAAGCTACGTGAAAGGGAGTGAAAAATTTAACAAATAAACTTTCCAGTTTCCAAACACTGATAAATGAAAGAAGAAGTTAGCAAGCTCACATATCCCACAATGAATGACAATGCTATGTATGAAATACAACAAATTATTATGTCCTGTACTGTAACTATTTTCACACGTATAATTAGATGACACTACTTAAGTGATATGTAATATTGTTAAGAAATGTAATTCGTGTAAAATATTAAAACAAATATTTTTAAAAATTATATGACTTGAAAACTGGCACAAAAAAGTATATTTTGGCCAAACTTTTAAGTTCAAAAGGGGCATAACTCCAAGAAATTTTTTTAAATCAAATTCCCTGTGAATATTCATATCTACATAGTATGTCCACATGATATAGTCACATGATAATCTGTAGATTGGTTTCTGAGGAGTTAACAAACTGTTACAGTAGTACATCTACTTTTGGCCAAAATTCTAAGTTCAAAGGGCCATAACTCCAAGAAAAAAACTTCAAATCAAAATTTCCTGCCAATATGAACATATACACTGTATGAGTTTATCAACTACAAAGTTTCATGAAATTCTGTTGGCGGTTTCAGAGGAGTTGTGCTGACAAGAACAGGACTGACAAAGGCCAAACTTCTAATCTGTTGGCAGTTTCAGAGGAGTTGTGCTTACAAGAACAGGACTGACAAAGGCCAAACTTCTAATCTGTTGGCAGTTTCAGAGGAGTTGCATTGACAAGAACAGGACTGACAAAGGCCAAACTTCTAGGCTAAATCGGTGTATAACTCCCAGAAAAAAGTTGAATCTGAATTTCCTGTGAATATGCACATCTACACAGTAAGTCCTTATTAACAACAAAGTTTCATGAAATTCTGTTTAACAGTTTCAGAGGATTTGTGCTGACAAGATCAAGACTGCAAGATGGACGGGTTCAAAATCTGTTGCATGGGGTATAAAAAATGACAACCTGTTCTTTTGTATTTTGTAAACTAAATAAAAAACGTGTATACATGGTTTGACATTAAACGTAGAATTCATTTAGGTTATCTTTATTTACACACCCACATATATACATTATATATATATAATTACTGCAGTTTCAAATACCAGCTTACTTTTGTGTAGGAAGAGACACTTGAGGTGAAATGTCAAGCACTCTGACTTCTCTAGAACAACTTGATGTCAAATCCTGAAATTACAAGGTCATATATAAATTCACAAAATTAATCCCTAACAATATTTCATCGAACTGACAATTTGAATAAAAAAAACAGAATTATGATATTCCTTTTTCAAACAAAATGTCCACACTGGTATCCTTACCATTAGGTTTTTGTAGGCCTGCTGGCATAGTTCCTTGGTGGGTGTCAACACCAGAGCTTTAACACACTGCTCTGTGCTCGACTGGAAAATATAAATTTAAAGTCCATCACTCACCTGAATCACCTTGGCCTTGCTGATGAGCTGTTATGATTTTTGATAGATTTTGTTTTTCAATCCTAATTATAAAATATTTTGACCCAATATTGTGACCCCAAACTTGCCCTAATGGTTTATGAGATAACTATGACACAAGGTCAAAAACCATGGTATGAAATGAAGTTTTGCCATGAGTAATCTACATCCAAAATAGGAAAGCCCTAACTTAAACAGTTGATGAAACTTCCTTAAAAGGAGGTCAAACTCCAAGGTCAAGGTTGCAAGGTAAAAAACTTTGGTAACAAAAGAAAGGTCTTGTCATATGGAATTCACATATGAAATATGGCAGCCCTATTGCTCTGAAACCATTCAAAAGTTAAGGGCAAGGTTAAAGTTCACATTGACAGACAGAACAAAAACAATATGCCCGGGGGGGGGGGGGGGGGGATCCACACAACTTAGGAACATATGTATTTTGATATGATTTAGTTTGGCCCTGCTTCTCTTCAAAAGAATTTGTTTTAATTCATTTCCTGCATATTCCAATATAAAGCTTTGATCCTCTATTGTGGCTCCACCCTCCCCCTGGGCCCCTGAATTGAACAAACTTGAATTTGCACTACCTGAAGATGCTTCCATATCAATGTGACTAATCCTTGATGTCTCTCAGAAGAATTTTTTTAAAAAGATGTTTCCCTATAATTATATTCCAATATAAAACTTTGATCCCCTGTTGTAGCCCCATCCTACCCTGGGGAGGGGAGGGGTGGGGGGGAGGTAGTGGTGGTGGTGGTGTCATGATTTGAACTACCTGTGGGGGGTGGGGAGTGGTGTCATGATTTGAACTACCTGTGGGGGTGGGGAGTGGTGTCATGATTTGAACTACCTGTGGATGCTTGTAATACTTATCATGGCCCTGCTGCTTTTTCGAGATTTTTCCTATATGTTAATTCAAAACAACTAATAGGTGTATTTCACAATAACCAATTTCAATATCAGAGAAGTAAGCTGCGAACACACCCCAAGAGCATATTCCTAATGCTTTTAGCAGTACTTTGATGACTTTACATTTGGCTCTCTTAATCATTTATAAAAGTGTTACATATTTTATCTTTCTCCCACATTGAACCTGTGTGTGAAAAAGGTAAATCTATGGCTAACAAGAGTACCGCAAACCGTACAACATACGCCCGTCAGACCTTCAGTGCAATATCTGTATCCATGATGAGCAAAAGTCCAGGAAACTATTTTACCTACTTTTAGCCCTAAAGTAGGTCACAGTGCACCAATCAAGTTGAAATGTGAACTGATTATGTATTTCTCTGAGAGGGAGGCTGTGACAAAATTTCAAGGCAATACATGAACCAAGTTTGACGGTCCTAGTCACAATAATTCCATCTGTATTCTGCTAATAAGGTTTTCATATTACATGATACTATGATCTTGACCTTGAAAAACAATAGGCATCTCCCTCTCATCATAGTGATCAAATGTACCAAGTTGTAAGATCCTGGAACTTATGGTTCGGTCTGTATCCTGCCTACAAGGTTCTCCTACTAAGTGATACTATGATTTTGAACTTCGACCTTGAGAAACAATAGGCATCTTCCTCTCATCATGGTGATCAAATATACCACGTTGTAAGATCCTAGAGATCACAGTTCATTTTATATTTTGCCTACAAGCCCAGACAGACAGACGGACGGCACCATACCATAATATGTCCCATCTTTGAAATTTTTTACAACCTAGAAATCTCAGGAAGCAGAATTGTTCTATAGAGGACGGACTTTTCAAGTCCAGAAAATGGAATTCTGCTTTAAAGTGGAGAAAAATCATGCCTGCAATTAGTAACTAATGTTCGTCATGCATTAGTTTTGACAATTTAGCAGTAGCAGGTGGTGTAAAACCAGCTCATAAAACTTCTTAACTGGACGAGTGGACAGACGGACAAGAAGATTCCAATATACCACTTAACTTCATTTGTAGGGGCATACAGATGATTTAGCAATAATACCTGTTTTGCTGTGAGTATTTTCTGGATGACAGGAATACAGAAGGCAGCAGTCTTCCCAGATCCAGTCCTTGCTCGTGCCAGAATGTCTTTTCCTTCTAATGCTAATGGGATGGCTTTTTCTTGTATTGGTGTTGGCTCAGACCAGCCCAGGTGAGAAACAGCCTGCAAGTATGATTTGGATTATAATCTCTACTCAAATGTCCCCTGACCTAGACCTCCTTATGAGACCCCCTAAAAGCTTTGTATTAGGTATGAACTTCTACGGTACCTTTACCACAAATTCATGACCCAGCTGAGATTATTAAGTGTCTCCGACTTTCTCTAAATGACCATGCTTCATCATGCTCATTCAGACTGATATAAAATCTCACATTGTGTAATTTTACTGATGTAAACACATTAACATCAATGTGTATGTGCAAATGTATTTCAGTACCTCTTCTCATATCATGTGATCACTTTCCTAATTACCCTGTCTCCTTACCTTCAACATCTTGATAAAAGCAAAATACTTATAGAAATTGCTTTATTCATCAAATTTCATGCTTTATTGAAAATTGTAACTTTGCCGTCAGCCGAATTGACCAATTTCAGAATTTTTCTCAGAAAATAGCTAAAAAATACGCCTTTTGCCCTGTACTCCACATCGACTCCATTTCTGTGGTAAATAACACATATTAAAGATGATACTACTTGATGGTCCAGATTTTCAAACGTGCGGATAAGAATGTAATCTATGGGGTCACTCTGCAACAAAACCATTTCATAACTGAAAGTAAACCCATTATTTTTGTTTCACTTTGCTTGCACTGATAAAAATTTATGAATCATATAACAGGTAGATTTAACATAACAGGTAGATTTCACATAACATGTAGATTTCACAAGAGAGACTTAACACTCCTAGATAAGCATATTGACAACCAAGCAAAGAATATGGTAAGTAATGAATTAGCATTAATTACAACATATTAACTTAAATAAAATGCATCAGGAGCAACTTACATGCAAATATGATTATATGTATTTCATCATTTCTATCAACTTCAATATGATCTTGAATTTTATACAAAAACAGCACACAAATTAGGCCTATTGATGAAAAGGTGTCCAAGGGAATAGAAAATGCTCATATCTTGATATTAAAACTTTAAAAGCATCAAATCAGGATAAATTTGTATAAGTTTAAAATGTTTTGTGTGAGTTTTCTAAAGATCACTGACTATATTCAGTGTTATTGGTCGATAAAGTAAATTACCAATATCAACTACAACTATATTTCTGAACTGTTTATATAGCCCATGTGGAAATGAATAATGTGCACTACTGCTTAATTCTTTTTATTTTTTGCTGGTCAACTACCAACTTCACCTCCCCCCCCCCTCCCCCTTTGAAAAATGATGTTATGTGCTTGTTTATGTCAGTACAATAGACTTGAAATAAATGATTTTATTAAATGTCATGATCATGTATGCAATGACACCCCCATATATATAGCGACGAGATGTGTTATTAAATGTCACGATCATGTAAGTAATGAAAATCCCATATATATAACAACGCGATGTGTTATTAAATGTCACGATCATGTATGTAATGAAAATCCCATATATATAGCGACATGATGTGTTTATTGTGTTATTAAATGTCACGATCATGTATGCAATGATACCCCCATATATATAGCAACGCAATGTGTTATTAAATGTCAAATAATATTTATTTTAATATGGGTATGTAATGACACACCCATATAAACAGTGTTCGAAATTAACCATAGACCGATAGACCGAGTCTTAGTCAAATGACACTGGTCTATGTCAATTGTAATTGAGATAGACCAAATTGTCTATGCCAATTTTCTAGATTTAAAGCAATAAAATTATCCGAATTAAAGGACCCTGCATGGTCGGTCGACATCTGATAAACGTTATGAGGAAAGGAGGATACTGAAATTGAAAGAATATATGCTTTCCAAGTACATTAGAAATAAATGAAAATGTTTTAAATTTGTGTTATTTTTTTAAAATGTTGTGGTCTATGTCAATTCAATGAGGTCTATGTCATCTTGTTTTCGCATAGAACAGTGGTCTATACCAAGTTCGAACACTGTTTACATAACAACGCGATGTGTTATTAAATGTCACGATCATGTATGTAATGACACACCCATATATATAATGACACGATGTGTTATTCCTCTGTAAGGGTAGCAATGACAGTCATGCATGACTTAAGGCTCTTTCCCATTCTGTCACATGTTAACGTTTATCAGACGTCGACTAACCATGCAGGGTCCTTTGGAATAACTTTACTGCTTTAAATCTAGAAAATCGGCATAGACAATATGGTCTATCTCAATTACAATTGGCATAGACCAGTGTCATTTGACAAAGACTAGGTCTATTGGTCTATGGTTAATTTCAAACATTGATGTTTAAGGACATTAAGAAATCGTCATTCGCTTTTATAATAGTTTCAAATAGATCTGTTACTATTTTTATTCTCCCGCCACAAAGTGGTCGGAGCATATAGTTTTACCCTTGTGCGTCCTTCTGCAACACCCAGTTTTCCAGACTTTTTTTCTAAATGTCTTGAGATATTGAAGCTGATTTTTTGTATGCAGATGTAAACTGATGAGTTACAGATCAAGTTTGAATTTTGTTTTGGTTCGTTGATTTTTGATGGAGTTAACAAGCTGAAAAATGACCTGGTCTTAGTTGCACAAACTTAAGTTAACTTTAACAGACAGTTAACGTCCAGTCAACACTATATAAATGTAAGAGTTTATGACAAATTAACAGTTAGTTAAAGTTGACTAACTTTCGAGCAACTGGGTCCTGGAATCCGGGGACTTGAAAATTAAAATTTGATAGACTGTTTCCATGTTTCTTATACTCAAAGCATTTCCTAACTTGTATTATTGCTTTAGATAGTTGAAGTGAATGTTGATACATTGTTTTTAAAGTGTTTTATTCAGTTTGAGGATAACTGGGGGGAAATGGCAGATAAGTTTATTAAAAATACATATTTTCAAATATCCATCTCTTTGACATACATTTAGCGATCTGAACATTTTTTATTTTGGGCATCATTTTAATCCTTGTGAAATTACCTTTCTTTTGATATAAAATATGTGAGATTTTACAACTTAAAATTTTTACCTGTCATTACTGTAAAGGGTACATGTGTTCAAGTGAATATTATAATTGATTAACAATTGGTCTGTTCAAAATTCAATACCTTCAAGAGCCTGTCATCAAGTCCCATTTCATGGAATGACAGCGCATCACTAGACATTTCGACAAATTTAACACAGAATTGTACTACAGTGAATAACGAAAATCACATGGCACTGTTTTGATGGGTTTTACAACCGGAAGTATTCATCAACTTTTAAAATGGGTAACACGACGATTCGGTCCAATAACATTTTAGCCCCCTTCTATGGATGTGCATAGGATTTGCTATTTGTGTGGAATAAAATTTCTATTGCTAGACCAGATACGTAACTACATAATGTTCAAAGAAAATAAATCACGATAAACCGACCCCAGAGCTTGCAGTAAGATGACAGTAACGCTATATATCCTATCATCTTTTTTCTTTTTTTTAGGGTGGGTGTAAATGTAGTTCGGGGTCCCACGATGTCCCGATATTAATGTTCGCTGATTTATCGTTATAGGTTACTTTTTCTTCAAATATCTTACTATACATGTTTTAAGACGATCACCAAGAATCTTCATTGTGAATTTGGTTTATGGAAATTGCCTATTATATTTAATTTGATATAATAATAATAAAAAAAAGATTTCAAACTAAATATTCAACTTGTTATATATAAATGATCGTCCTTCTTTCTATGGGACATCGCTTCGATGATTGAGACACGAAGAGTGTAAAAATAAAACCAGACTAAGGGGACAGTTTGAACCCGTTTTGTGAATAGCTAGGTAAAAATTTTTGAAGAGTACGTTTAGTAAGGATATTTCATTATTATATATATATATATATATATATATATATATATATATATATATATGTAAAGTATTATAAATAATATTAAGTAAATGAAGAATAAAAAGACTTGGTATTTACATCTCTTGTTGAATATATCAGCTGTCCTCTCTATGGAATATGTGGTGTCTTTTATTTCGAGTTCACGTGGATATATCGAATCAACAAATGAATGAAAATTATTATTGTTAAGGTAATTCCATACTTGCAGTTTTATCTGATACAAGTTTAAAAATTGCATTTATTTCCATTCATTTGAGTTAAAACTAACAAATTATCAAATAAAATACATAGGTCATCACGCTTTTTAAGATGCGAGACGTACATAAACAGAATCATATATCAACGTCAGAAAATTGGAATATTCCTTAAACAACGTTATCAAAATGTCATACAAACTGGTTATGACGATATAATAGCATTCAAAACAATTTCATGAAACGTATCTTCACAAAAATATACAAAATGTCTGTAAAAATAAAGGAAATCTATCATATAATAGTCTTCATGGAGAAATCAATAAAAACAGAGTTATTGCCCTTGGATTCAATATTTTGAAACTTATCATTGATTATTCATCAATAACTTAGACTTTTGAAATAGTTTATTTTTAACAAGAATTTTTACAATACCTATCAGAAAAGACCCCAACAAAATCTATGTTCCTATCATGCATAAATTTAAATAAATCATTGATTTTGCAAAATCTGATGACATCACAGGAGGGTGGAATTACTTTAATGGATAAAACGTCGTCGATATATTTAAATGTCGAATTGAAGGCCACAATGAAACTCAGAAAGAGATTTTTTCTTCTCACGTAGAAGTTTTTGAATAAATCCTGCTTCATAGGAATATAAAAACAGGTCAGCTAACAAAGGAGCACGATTCGTGCCCATGGGAATTCCAACAGACTGTTGGAAGACCTGATCACCAAAGACCACGATGATATTGTCAATGAGGAACTCCAGCATATTTTTGATTTCAACTTCAGAGTACTTGTGCGTGGAATCAGAGTGGTGATTAACAAAGTAATTTTGGATGACTGATCACTAGATATGAATATTTGCGCTTTCCATTTTTGTTGAAGAAGCAACTGTCTATGATGTAAAAAAAAAAAAAAAAAAAAAAAAAAAAAAGTATAGTCTTTAATTTGTCGTGAGGAATGATCGTGTAAAGTGTTGAAAAGTCATACGTTTTGTGTTGATTTGAGACAAGTTTTGTGACTTCAAGTTTACTAAAAGTTTTTTGAAAGTTTTTAAAATCTATATTTGATTTGCACCACTTCTGACATATGTACATGTACATGTAGTCGCACAGTACGTTTGAAGTTTCTCCACAGCTGTTAATATTTTCGTGAGGACCAAAGATAGGGGCTTGGTAGAAAACTTACTGGATCCTGCAATGTATATTTGTAAGGATTTTTATGAAGTTTAGGAATCCAGTATATGTACGGTAACTCATGCATCCGACCCACCGACTGGGATACCAAATGTGCCTAAAACTGAAGCATGGTCTGGAAGAGTTTCATCTTTTGAAAGGGCAGTTGGAGTATAAGTACGATTACCAAAAGTGGAATTAATGCCAAGTTCGTTTAAAATACAGCTGTATTAATGAGCATTACAAACAAAGACAATGTTGTTACAAGCTTTGTCAGCTGGAACCAAAATACATTCCTCGTGTGACCTATCTATAATTCTTTTATCACATTACATTTAACCTCTATGAAATACATTAGCATTGCTATTAGATTATTTTGAGTTTGTAACGAAGTGATGCATTAATGTGGGAGTTATGAGATTGATCAGTGTTCGTTATCTTCGCTTTTCATAAATATTTATGATAAATGCTAGTCCTTATTTGAATGCGGATTTAATGTTTTCATCTCAGTTCTGTTCTTTTTATTAATATCTCAATTAACTGCGGTGTCGAGGGGGGGGGGGGGGGATAAAGCGATTATTAGATTAATTTGTTAATCAGATAAAATAACCAGAAATAGAGGTGTCTTATTTTTGAAAAAAAAATATTTTTCGTTTATATGTTAAAAATAAAAAATATAACTCATTTAAAATGTTGACAACCAAAATTTGGACCTTCTGAATGCAAGGATAAGAGCAATATTCCAGCTTTAACTCTATGTTATGTAAAGAAAGACGCGAGTCTTTTAGTCTTTTTCAGTAATTTTGTACAGTCACAAATTTTACTTTTCAACACTTTCGTTGATCACATGCCAGAGGTGATGATTCAACGTACCTATACAGATAAAGATAGACAGATATGACACACTTTACCTAAGGTTTACTGTAATGTGATATCTATTATAAATTTGGATTGATATCCATTTATTTTGAAAACTTCGTCAACAATCTTTGCTTTTAAAAGAAATAACAAACTTCTGTTGGTAGGCGGTACATTAAGGATGTATGCTACACCAAATAAATTTGATATGGATGAAAAGTGGTGGACATGTACAACATTGAAATTGAAAATTTTCAACTGTACTTTTTTTCTTTATTTAGTCAAAAAATGCAGTTTTAGTAGAAATTAATCTGGAGAAAAAAGTTAAAACTCCTGCTGGACTCGAGCCCCCGATCCACAGTTCAGTAGTCGACGCGGTGCTAACCTATACTGAGCTACTCAGTTAGGCGATTATTTTGAAATGAATAGACAAATATTGCTGATATTTTTATTTTTATCCATGTTTTAAAAGGAAATCAACCATTATGAAGATGTAGAGTACATCCTTAAAAGTTTAAAACCGTTTTACAACACAGTACTAAATTTACCGTGGCCGCTTTTGAGTATGCGGCAATTCATACCTATTATTGTTGTTGTTAATTTTATTGTGTGAATCAATTTGGACACAATGATGGTTTCTGAGAAGTATGAAGTTATTCTGTTCGCCAGTTTCAATAGTATATCTATAAAACATCGAAATCTGGGGCCATTGGGAGTGGAGAGCACTAGATTTACCGCCTGTCGCTTTTGCGAATATACAAATGTATAGAACAATCCTCGTGATTGATATTGATAAAGTCACATGGGGGTGGAGCTGCCTTAATTTTTTGGTCTCTTTAATTCCTATCCTAAGATTGAGCTCTTGCCCAATATTGGAAAATTTCAAGAGCGCCTAATATTGTCTTGGGTCGAATAGTCTAGGAACCGTCTGAATCTTTCTTCATCCGGGTTATTTGATTTACCTCATTCTCACAATTGGAAAATATTACCCACAATGCATAAACCACAACACGCTAGAAAATGTCGAAGCGACACCGTATAGACGTCGGCGACTCGTTGAATAAACGATCCAGGTGAAGAAACTGATTTTATTTCAGTAATTAATGTTTTAGCGTTAACCATTTGAAAAGGTCTTTAAACTGAAGGCTTATTCTCTACCCTGTATCTTGGTTTCTAAGATTTCCATTATTAGGCCTCTTATTGCATGTTGGCCCTCTCCCGACCCATCATTTAAAAGCGACAGGGGGTGATTTTTAAAAACAATATTTTTTCAACATTTTATTAATTATTCCACATAATTTAGATGTGCTGATTTCAAAATCAATAAGCATTTTAAAATATCTCTTTCCCTGCATCACAATTGACAGGCAAACATGAGACTGAGTACCCTCACCCATTTCAATGAAGCTATTTTTCAGATTTGTGTAAATACTTGACCTTATGTGATATTAGTTAAAACAGATCACAAAGAAGTTAACTTGATGTCTGTATTACCTTTTTGGGGTGTGCAGAATGTGAATATGACGTTATTTTATTAAAAATAAGCATCAATATAGCTTCAAAACGCTAATATACATACCTACCCTTGGTTATTTTAGCTACGGACAAGGAAAACGACAGTATTTTTGTATAAAATTCTACACAAATATCATTGTTTCAATTACATATGAATATCTTAATTGTTCTTTGTCAATATCCTTGATGGAAAAGATTATAAGACTATACCAAAGCAGTGAGATCAAAACAAAGAAATTACACATGCAGGAAAGTAACTTGTAAGTCAATTGGTTCTGTGCCTTGCGAAAGATCATTTTCTGCAATGAGACATCTTGAGTATTGGAACAAAGATGGCTGCTTGGTCTTGCTTTGTTATTTAATCCTTTACCCCCACCTGGGTTCTATCCTGTACACGCTTGTGGCCTAAGACACCCCCCTCCCTCCCTGAATTTTGTTTATGCCGCGAGTGCCACCTACTAACAGAGGTACAGTATCAGTTTGCTAGGTGAGGTACAAAATCTAGGACAGTTATATTTTTAAAATAAACATGAAAGTCTGATAACAGGAAACTGTTGTCAGACTTTCATGTTTATTTTTATTTTATTTGAAAACAGAAAACAGGAAAATTGAATCAAATATATATTGTAGATTTATTGCAGACAATAAACTGCACTGCACATGATTTATTTTCCTTTTGTTTTCATTTACATATATTAGAGCTTTGAGACTTGTTCTTATAAGTTCTACCCAAAAGGTTGAAAAATTTATCAAGCAACTCCCGATTTTCCTGATTTATCCTTGTTTTGAGCTGTTCCTGATTTTTGAAAAAAAATTTAGTGAGCTTTTCTGATCGCCTGTTGTCCGTCGTCTGTCTGTAAACTTTTTACATTTTCGACTTCTTTTCTAGAACCATTGGGCAATTTCAACCAAACTTGGCAAAAAGCATCCTTGGGTGAAGGGCTTTTAAGTTTGTTTAAGTGAAAGGCCATGCCCCCCCCCCCCCCCCCCCCCCCCTTGAAAGGGGAGATAAGCAAAAATAGGGTGAGTTCATTTAAAAATCTTCTCTAGAACCACTGGGTCAGAAGAGCTGAAATTTACAAGAAAGCTGCTTGACATAGTGCAGATTCAATTTTGTTGAAACCACGACCCCCAAAGTTTGATGTGAATATATAGATAAACTGGACCAGAAAAGTTTATATTAACATGAAAGATTCCTGACACAGTCCAGATTCAAGGTTGTTAAACGGTTTAACCATGGCCCCCAGGGGTAGGGAGGGGCCACAATAGGGGATCAAAGATTTACATTGCAATATAAAGGGAAAATCTTCTCAAGAACCACCAAGACAGAAAAGTTTACATTTACATGAAAGCTTCATGACATGGTGCAGATTCAAGTTTGTTAAAATCATGGCCACCAGGGGTAGAGTGGGGCCACAATAAGGATTAAAGTTTTACATCGAATATGTAGGGAAAAATCTTGAAATATGGCCCAAGGTGACTCGGGTGAGTGATGTGGCCCTAGGGCCTCTTGTTTGTAATGCTGTTGTTGCCTCTCATTGGCATTGTAGTTTGATGAATTATTTTTACATTGATTAGAGATGATGAGAAAGAAAAGAAAGATGAGAAGGCATACAAGTCTGTGTTTGAACAGTTTGGGATTGCCAAACCTACTATACAGATGAATCCTTTCACAGGTGAGTACTAGGACTGTGGTATGAATATAGTGTGTCATTTTTACAAGGTGACTCGGTCAACCTTGTGTAGTTAGCTTCCCATGATGGCTGTCCATCAATATGTTACCTTTTTTTTTTACCAATTTTATTGAATATTACAATTCTTACAACTCATCTCCCACAGATTAGGAAAGACAACTCCTTATAGACCTATCCAGTATTATACTGAGATATGAAATTTGCCCCTGTAAACTTTTTAATTGGGATATAAATTACTAATTTCTGATTTGTTTACTTTTATCCATGCACTGGGGTGTGTGTAATGATTTTTTCTGAAAATGTATCTATTCTAAATAAGAGAAAATCTTAGTTTATCAGCATTGTTTTATGAGTTATACTTTGCAAAAATGAAAATGAGTTACATTATATCCACAATGAAGGTATTCATTTCATAACTAGTGACTGCACGTTAGGGCAGAAACATTCACTGAAATATTAATACAGTTCAATATAATTGCTCAATTTAATGTTTGATTCATTGCCTTGATATTCAACTAAATACGTTTTTTTTAAATCAAGTGCGGTCAAATACATCAGATTTGACCTGTACATATTATTTTTTCATTCAAGAGGGACAAAATGTTGGCTGAAAACGATTAGACAATTGTCAGCAATGAGTCTGACAAGAACAAGTAGTAGTTATTGTAGCGTATAAGTTCCTCTTAATCATTCAATAGATATTATATATATAGTGAAATTTTCACCTGAAAAGTGCATGCACATTGCATTGATTCTGATTGGATAATGCTTTAACTTAAAACAGCTCTTCAATAAATAAGATGAAATTTTAAAAAAAACACTTAATAATCACAACATCAGGGCCAAGGTGAATCAGATGAGCGATGTTGCCCATGAGTCTCTTGTTATTTTTGTTTTTTAGGTTTACCCTACACACCTCGATATTTTGAACTTTTTAACAAGAGGAAGCTACTACCAGTGTGGGAATACAAAGAAAAGTTCTGCGAAGTCCTAAACAACCATCAGATTCTTGTCCTTGTAGGTGAAACAGGCAGTGGGAAAACTACTCAGGTATGTAAAGTGAAAATTTTATAAAAACTTATTCATATCACTGAAAAGGTACATATTTGCTTGAATTTTTATTTTTAAGTCTCTTTTTTCGAAGTAAAATTTAAAAAAAACTCTAAACACTTTTTAGAAATATTTTGACCGTGTTACTGGTCTTCTTCAGTCGTGTTTATTTGTCATAGCAACATAACGCAAGACTACATACACGAAAGTACTATGACGTCACAGTAAGTATTATATAATTGAAAAGTAACGTCAAAGTTGATATTGTGCGAAAAACATTTGAAAAAGGTAAGAGTCTAATAATAAAATGAACAATACTCACCCGACCTCATGGATACATCCTAAAATATGACTATGCATTCAATTAAATATTTGGTAAGTAATGTAGCAAAATTTTAGAAATGTTTGTTCACAAAGCAGTTAACTTCTGGCCTAAGTGAATACAAACAAGAAATATTACAGTAAGTAGTTAATTGTAAATACATCAATATTGTTAAAATCAGTTATTATAACACGTTCTTTGCATACAAGACATTAATTATTAAAGACAAAAATTTTTCCCTTTTGTTTATTCCGAATGATACATAAGTATTCCATTTTTTCTTCCATAAATTTTCTCTAAAGCGACGATAAATGTCATCTATGTTAATCAACTAAAGGAAATATAAAGAAAAATTTAAGAAAACAGTTATTTAGATAATGATGTAGAAAAAGAACTTAAGGAAGTAGATAAACTCGACTGATCAAATTTCCTAAACTACAGAAAAAAGACAAAGCAGGGTAACCGTGTTCCCTTTTTGGTAAACTATTCTAAAGGGCTTCCCAATATTTGTAAGATTTTAAAAAACAGTCAAAAAATTCTTGAAAATTCTGACCAACTCAAAAACGGTTTTAGAGATGTGCCCATAGTGGCTTTTAAAAGAGACAAAAATTTATAAGACATTCTGGTACATACGAAACACAATAATCTATTTTTTTTTTAGAAAAGAAAATTTATGCTAGCTGTGTAGTGCTAAAAGTGCACTTTATGTCAATATGTCATAAAACTAATCAATTTGAGGACTGCAACAGGAACAAATATTATATAAAAAATTATATCAATTGTAAATCCAGCAATGTAGTTTATGGAGTGTTTTGCAAAAAATGCAACAAAATTGTATATGTGGAGAAACTGGGGTAACTTTATACCAAAGGCATGTTTTGAATTTGTCATTTATTAGACGAGAAACTGATGACCCTGTTGCTATTCATTTCTATACAGATTCTCATAGTATTGATGATTATTCTATACTGTTGCTATTCATTTCTATACAGATTCTCATAGTATTGATGATTATTCTATACTGTTGCTATTCATTTCTATACAGATTCTCATAGTATTGATGATTATTCTATACTGTTGCTATTCATTTCTATACAGATTCTCATAGTATTGATGATTATTCTATACTAGGAATTGAAAAACTTTACAAAGTTTCTTGTCATGCATAAATCTTAATAAATCATTGACTTCGCAAAATCTTATGACGTCACAGGAGGGTGGAACTACGTTAAGTTTCAAGAACACATCTTGTTTTATACTCTTTCTAAATATTAGAATTTAGCTTAGATATACAGAACAGGATTTCATAAGTAATAGGCAAATGACCTTTGGACAAAGGTCACTCAAGGTCATTTTTGCAAAGATCAAGGTCATTCACAACATTTGCCTTGTATGTGAAAAAAAAATATTGTGAACCAGAAGACTAATAAAAGCAGCAGCCAGACACTAGATAAACGATTTATATCCCAAAAAATACATGTACAATATTGGAACATATTATGTGTCCAGTCCTATTAGATAAGCAATGACTTCTAGTCATAACAAATACAGGTATTGAACTATTCATATACAGATTCCTCAGTGGTGTTTAGAGTGGGTCCGATGTCGATATCAGAAAAAGGGTGTGGCCTGCACACAGCCCAGGAGAGTGGCAGCCATGTCCGTCTCACAGCGTGTGTCGGAGGAAATGGATGTGGGACTGGGTCAGGAAGTAGGATATAGCATTCGATTTGAAGACTGCACATCCTCCAAAACTCTCCTTAAGTAAGATCATTGAACATTTTTATTGCTTTTATTGAAATAAAATTTGGGGCCCTTGAGGGCATACAATAAAGAGCAACATGCAAAAGAACAAAGTCAAAATTGATAGCAGTAACATTTCAACACACACAAAAAAAAAATAGAAAAAGAAAGAAAGAAAAATGAACTGACTACAGAAGATTATAGCAGTTAGGGATTATCTGTATACAGTAAATGAGTATAGACACATTACTATATTATTATATTACTGATGATTTTACATTCTCAGTAATTGAAATTGAACAGTGATTTCATAAATTTTAGAAGTACTCACGTGATATAAGGAGCTGCAGTATATACATGTATAATTCCAATGTTATTTATTACAGTTGTTTTGATTGGACAAAAATAAAGCTTCATGAGAATTTACACATCAATAAATCCAAAAACACTATGTATACATACGCGCCATAACACAAATAACATATTGCAGGGAAACTATTCAAATTTTTGAAATTAATAATACAGGGAACGAATTGGAATTATAAGAATCAAACCTTCTTTTTGAAGAATTTATCGATGTGTAAACTCTGGACATAACAGTGAAATATTTTACCTTTGGTACAGATACATGACAGATGGTATGTTGTTACGTGAGGCTATGTCAGACCCCTTGTTGGAAGCTTATGGTGTTGTCATGCTGGATGAGGCCCACGAGAGGACGTTAGCTACAGATATTCTTATGGGACTCCTGAAAGAGGTGGCCAAACAGAGAGCCGATTTGAAAATCATTGTCATGAGTGCCACACTGGATGCTGGTAAATTTCAGGTAGGGTTGTTGTTTTGAATGCAATATCTTAACAGGTGGAATGAAATCTTAATAGGTGGAATGGAAATCTTAACAGGTGGAATGGAAATCTCAACAGGTGGAATGGAAATCTTAATAGATGGAATGGAATCCCATTCAGGATTGCAATGCTCTACATGTACATTACTATATATGTGGAAATTTTTATGCTATGCTATTTTTGTTAGATGCATCGGAAATCATTTTTGTTCCCTCTTTGTACGCTCGTCTTTAGACGGGATGTATTATGGTACAGCGATGTCTGTATGCCTGTCACTTTGGGATTTTCTGATTCTATTTTCATTTCTCTGTCACACATCTTTGTGGGTCACTCTAAATCATGTTGCAGTTTTGATTCATTTCGACTTTTCATGCCTATTTGAAAATCAATGTTAGATGGAGGGTACTTAATTTTCTGGCAAACTCCTCCCACAATTTTCAAGCGAGAACCTTCTTATTTTACAGAGTGTTTGTAAGAGTATTAAAGATATGCATGTGGCAAGGACTTTGATTTTCTTCAATATTTTAGAAAATTACATGTTCTTATTCAAATAAAAAGAATAGACTCTAAATATTGCAACTTTGCCACTCTGAGGAGGAAACACAGAACATGGGAATGTGATTGTTTACAACTATTTCTAGTAGAATTTTAACAACTTTTGAAAGACAAAGAATAAGCAACATATAGCAATTTCAAAGAAATCCTTTATTTTAGCTTATATTGAACATTATAGTGATATACACTATCATTTTATGGCTGAAGTATTATGTTATAATACAAGATGCATTGAGAAACTTTAAATTTGTTATCTGTAATGTCACAAATGAGGATTATTTTTTTTTTATGAAACACAGAAATATATCTAGTATAAAAATGGTGAAAAGGAAAAGTCTGAGACTCGGTGAAACAGATAAACTCTCCCCCCCCCCCCCCCCCCTCCTCTCTCCTCTCCTCTCCTAATGATACAAATATATGGCTTGATTGTATTCATGTGCTTTAATAAGTGTACAAAAACCAGAATTTAAACTTAAAAAATAGTTGTGTTTTAAAGGACTTTTGATCATCTTCAAAATTCTTTTACTATTATAGGTCTTTCATATTCACATACATGCGTCCAGTGTGATATTTTTACAATAACTGGTATTTCACTTTTTACATCAGAACTACTTTGACAATGCTCCACTAATGACCGTGCCAGGAAGAACACATCCAGTGGAAATTTTCTATACTCCAGAGGCAGAAAGAGACTATCTGGAAGCAGCCATCCGAACTGTGGTCCAAATACACATGTGTGAGGAAGGGCCAGGCGACATCCTTTTATTCCTTACTGGACAAGAGGTTTGAGGATATCAATGAAGTTCAGTTTCATAGTAAAGTTTTTTATGTCCATGAGGACAGAAATTCATGGATTAGATCCTTTAGATAAATTTATGTTCTTGAATTGTTACCATATAACCAGTTTAACTTGGGCAGCATTTTTAGGTCACCTGGGTAGACTCAGGTGACCTAGTGCAAATGGTTGTCATCCATCATGTGATAACTATTGAACATTTTTAGGTCACCTGGGTAGACTCAGGTGACCTATTGCAATTGGTTGTCGTCCGTCCTGTGATAACAATAGATCATTTTTAACTTCTTCATAAATACTATCCCAATTCTTTTCAAATTTGGTATGAAGCATCTTTAGGACAAGGGGGGCATAAATTGTAAATTTCAGGACTCCTGCACCCCTGGGGCCTTTGGGGAGGAGCAAAAACTGCCTAAAATTGACCAATTTTCTAAAATCTTCTCTATTCTGTAATTAATACCAGTTTTATTTGTTGAGCAGAAAGGGTATAGCTATTCAGGAATACAATTTTTTCACACGGCAATATGACCAAATATTGAAATAAGATCAAAGCCAATGCTGGTATTGTGGGGAGTTACGTGTTTTATTTTTCCAAAACTTTAATTAATAATTCCAGGATAATTTACTGACTTCTTTTGAATTAATTTTAAAATTACCTGTGACGTTTGAAATAACAAAAAGTGGCATGCACCAGGAGTTTATCACAAATGAAGATAAATAATGGTATTTTGGCTGTATTCTCTTTAAGACGTGGTAGCATCAAATGTAAACCACCATGTCAAAAACAGTGCCAATGACTTTGTGTAAGCTGAATTGATATGAGAAAAGAAAGATTTTTGTCTCTTCTGAAAGGTATCAAAATACGAGATACTAACATTTGGGAGCACAGCGACGGTGTATCATGTAAAGTCTCTTTATCAGTATGGGCACGTTCAGGGACCCAGAGAAAAGAGCACATCTCTACTGCTGAATACATGCATATTAGATATACAGAACTGGAAAACTATTATAGATCTCTTAGCCCTTGGGGCTAGTGATGCTTTTTTAAAACTAATACTCAGGTGACCGATAAGGCCTGTGGGCCTCTCTTTTATGTAGATAAGTTAAGGGAGGGGAAATTCAATTAAGGTTCTTGAAGACTTCTAACTCAAGATGGTGACATTTCAGATTATACAAAGAGGTTTTTTAAAGAATTTTTGTTTATTTTCTTTCTACCATTCTTATGCAGGAAATTGATGAGGCCTGCAAACGACTACAGAGGGAAATAGACAATCTAGGTCCAGAGGTGGGAGACATGAAATGTATACCACTGTATTCCACATTACCACCCAATTTACAACAGAGAATCTTTGAAGCCCCTCCCGCTGCCAAAGCTAATGGTGCTGTCGGGAGGAAGGTCGTAGTCTCCACCAATATTGCAGAAACATCACTTACAATAGATGGGGTTGTGTTTGTGATTGATCCGGGATTTGCTAAACAGAAAGTAAGTTTATAGTATTGTAGGAACATAGACAAGATTTAATGTAATTATACCCCACGCAACAAAGTTACAGAGGGTATAATGTTTTTGACCCATCCGTTGGTCCCTGTTTTGTCAGCGTAAGTCCTCTGCGAGCACTCAACAGAATTTCGTGAAACTTTGTTAAACTACTGAACAACTTCAGTTAGGAAGTATAATCTAGAATCTAAGCAAACGTTCTAAACTTGACACATATAGCTTAGGCGTCATTAAACCGGAAGTGACGATCCAAGTAAAGTATGATGGCTGCCAAAAACATGAAATGTAAATATCCACCCTTCTTTCCCTTGTATTATCACCCCTACGACAAAGAAACAACAGGTAAATACCATAACAATAGATAATATTACAAACTAATCTAGGTAAGCTGACATATTTTGGTAAAATCATAATCAACAACTTTTCTTGGTAGGCACATGTTGACACATCAATTAACATACAAAAAAAAAACAACAACCAACTGGACGACCACACAATGCTATGTATAAAATTAAACGTTATATGACAATATGATGGAAAAATTTTGAAAATCTTTTGAAGAATCATTGGGCCAGAAAAGAAGAAATTTACATGAAAGCTTCCAGACATAAAGTAGATTCAAGTTTGTTCAAATTATGGTCCCCTGTCGTAGAGTAGGGCCACAATGGAGGAGAGTTAAAAAGAGATCGAAGGTCGAGTCAGATCTGGAAATTAAAGTTCCGACCATTATGGTTAGAATTTTATAGTAACTGTAGTGCATATTTACAACATCCTCACATTGTTATCACTTGTTGTCCGTCATATTTTTAGGTGAATTACTTGATTTCAACAACATGAAACAAAAATTTTTAAAGTCCATGTATTTATTTGTTCTTTATTTATGGTAAGAAAGATGTACATATTTCTTGTACATAATGAAGTTTCGCAGTCACTTACTACACAGAGTACAATGGTCACAATTTACAGTCGCTTTACACAAAGTACACATTGTAATGAATAACGATGTTTTCTTGGCATGTCTCTAAGTTATATCCTTGTCAAGTCCCAACAAGTTGTAGATTTTAACTATAGTTGAATTATATATCAAAAACAAAGCACAATTGGAGGGTTAAATTGACCAATTAAACAATTAACTATGCACCCCACAAGGAAATGCGACTATTTGTCAACAATATAAACACCTAATTAACAAGGCCGAACTAGCGGCAGGCATTCACTGTGAACCAGGTAGTGTCCAAGCTGAAATAATTATATGCTTGAGTGATAGTTTGTATACGCTACCACCACTTTTAAGAGATCGAAAGTGAAAACAATGAAATATGTTTTATGGAACCCAAATTTCACTCTGAGAGATTGAGAGTAAATTTTCTTAGTTATATAAAAGAAAAAAATCAGGGCCATGATTTCGCTTTAAGA